>NW_010107709.1:0-53953 GCF_000699245.1 Pterocles gutturalis | reverse complement strand
TTCCTTCTTTTTTTCCCTCCTTTTTTTCCCTTCTTTTTTTTTCCTTTTTTTTTTCCATTTTAATAATTTGTGACAGATGTCCTAGTACAAAGAATTTTAAATATTTTACACTTTCTATTTACATGTGTTCCCATGCTATTTTATGAGGCATAAACTATGTATACTACGTCTCTAAACGCTGATTTGTGAGGTCTATGCCTAGTACTTCTGTGTTTTATAAATATTTGATTGAAATATATCATCAGGAAAGGGAATGGATTAGAAATCATTAAACCACATTTTTATGAAGACAGTTTTATAATTCTTTGGTCTAGTATAGTGAAACAGCAATTAACATTAATAATTAATAAGATAAAAGTAATAAACTCAATTATTTAGATAACATTAATGTATAAAAAGATACTAGTAGCTTGTGTAAGATACTGATTAGCAGTAATTGAACTCATGTAGCTTTCTGATCTTTCAGAAGAAGAGCAGAAGAACCTTCTCTGTCACACATTATGTGATATTTTGGAAATGGCTTGCTCTGATAATTCTGAGTCGTACTCTCTGGCAACATGGATAAGAGGAAAAACAACTGAAGAAACTGCTAGTATTTCTGAAAGTCCTGCAGAATCTAGTCATCAAGAGGAACAACCTTGTAAGATATATTTCTATCCTAAATTTCCCATCACACAGTAAAGTATTATACTGTTTTTGAGAGGCCACTGCTTTTTATTGCTATGTTATGGGGTTTTCGCCTTTGTGATTCCATTAGCAATAGATGGATTTTTGTCTGTTGTAATTAGAGGCATTGATCCTTTTTGTCAGAAGGAATGTGCTGTCTGTCACTAGAGTTCTAACGTGTGTTTCTCTTGAATTTGAGGAATTTCCATAATCTTTTTAGTTTTATTTTGTAATTTATTGGGACCTGATGTGTCTTTAATTCAGAAAAAATCTACATGCTACCTAACACTGGAGGAATATTTTCCCTTTTTCTGATTCTCTTGGATACCGCCTCCTAGTAGCTTAACAGAATTTTTTTGCAGGTTAGAATTTTTGTATTACCTGCTTTTTGCAAATGTCTTGATTCCTTCATTAGTTACTGACATCAAGGATCTGGTGAACATCATCTGTTGCACTAAGATACGGCATCCAGTCATATCTAACTGCTGCAGAGCCAGTGACATAGAAAGTTTATCTGTGTGCACATGATCATTGAGATGTGTATTGATTAATTTTTTTAATAGGAGATATCTAATGTGTTAAAAGATAAGCTGCTTTTTCTCCTAGTTCTTGTTCCCAATGTGTCCCCTAAGAAGTATGAAAAACTTCTCACATGAGAACATGCTTACAAAGGTGCCATCTATTGATGAAAGGAATATGTTATTCATCAGTTTGTGGCATAACTACAGCGTAAGAATTGTACCAGTAGATTTGTACAGGCGCAGCTAGCTATAGCAATTAGTAGTGCTGGAGCTGTTTATGTTGCAAGTCATCTTCATCTGCTTCTGTCAAATGCTCCATGTACTTTAGAAGGTTCAAAGAAAAATAATTAAGATGTTACCTAATTGAAAAAACAGAAGGTCACCATTATAAGAGTTCCAAAGTGAGCTTTTTTTTTCATTAAGAAAAGGTATTATACAGAAAGTTATATCTACAACTTTTCTGTTAAAAAAAAAAAAAAATCTTCCTTTGCAAGATAATAATAAGGCAGTTGCAACTTTGAAATTCCCAATTTCTGTGGATTTTCCAGTTGTCTCTGAACAACTCTGGTCATATTATGAAGTTTTCTTTGAAGAAAAAGCAAAGTAGAGCCTAGTTATCAATAGACTTTTACTGTCCTGTTTATTAATATATTGCCTTATTCTAAAGGACTTTTAACAGTAGAAAACATTCAGCAGAAAGTCTTTTTAAACACACGCTCAATTAATAATTACTCTCAACACTGATATATTATGAACTAATCCGCTCTGTTAGAGATCTGCATTTTTTATATTTCTGTACAAGTCTAGAAGATCTGCCTGACTTGTCCTTACTACATTGGAATGTGTTTAGGAAAAGCAGGATACATTTACTATGAACAGTCTGCTTTTGTCATGAGCAACATTAATCTCTTTCATTGTTCATATTCTGCATTCCCAGATAGACACTGAATGTACCTCTTGTATGTACTGTACAGTTCAAACAGGATTTTTACCTACATGTATAATGCAATACACTTGCTAATGTAAGATACGTTTGTTAGGGTTTCTTTTTTTTCTTCTTCCCTGTCCTGCTATTTAACTATAGAACAGCTTCTTGCCTGGTTAGGCTTGGGACAAAGATGTGAAGAAGAAGGTATTGCTAATAATGCAGAACTCTATTACTGCTTGTGCAAAGGAATAAATGCATTTCTAGCTTGGTTGCTGTGATCAATAAAAATAGAAACAGTAATTGTCATAGTTGCTAGGACTTAGGAGATGCGTTATGCGTGTGGGGGAGTATTACAGATACAATTCTACATGGCAGGCTACTGCTATTTGGGAGTTGAATATGGGAGTATATTTATAATAAAACCATGAACTATGATTAGACACAGCATGATGGAGTATCGTTTTAAAGTTTCTGTATAATTGTATTTTTCATACAGCTCGTGTTCTATTGCTGTTCGTTCTTTTCCTCTCCACTAAGCACAATCTTTAACCTTGTTTGGTTTATGTATAGGTACACTTCTCTTTAGGATTTCTACTTCTTTCTCTTTATTTCAAATAGTAGTTCTCTTACCATTTCACTCTGTTCTGTAGTAACAGAATGAAACTGCCTTGTCATCCCGCTGTGTGAAGAAAAGGTGGATTTGAGCACGCTTAGTGAATGGAATAGCATTTTTCATCTGCTTTTGTGGTGTATACCAGTGACTTGTTGCTGGCCATGCGTTGGCTGTAGTAGTGCGTGTTCCCAGGTTCAAAGATTGCTTTATATGATTTAGTCCCTCTAACTTTCTGCTTCCAAAACATGTTTGTGGAGTGGGGTTAGTTCCTGTAGCATTTTCTGCAATTGAGATTCGTTGTTTCAAATTTCTAAAAAATGTCTTAAAGCTACATTTTCTTAAGTCTAGTTTTGCTCTTGGTAACTTAATTTTAGCAATATCTTGCATTATTTCAAAAGACAAAAACTAACATTCTTAGGACTACTGCTCCTGAAGTAGAAAATGAAAGTATTCTGTTGCTGGAGAATCAGTTATATTTGTACTTAGGCACATCAAGTGCATCTTTCAAAGTAAAATCAGAAAGAGCATAAAAAGCCCTTTCTGGAATTCTTGTGGAAGACTTTATCAGTAGAATTAGCCCTAACAGCGTCAGGTCTTTAATGATTTGTATGCAGTCAAATTCAGTAGCTAGATGATGAGACATTATTTAAATGTTCAGCCTCAAGTGGCCTTTATGAGAAAGCAGATCTATCTGGTTTGTATGTTATTCTACTAGCAGGAAGATAAAGTCCTTATGGACATAGAGGGTACTAAAGACTGCTACAGTCTTAACATGTGAATGCCTATAGAATTTGATAATTAGACAACAGGCAAGTATAACATCCTGTTGGTAAAATAAATTGATTTTAGAAGTTCATTTCACCTCCTTGGTTTGGAAAAGTTGTGAGGAGAACAAAGGTATAAAGCCTGTGTTGAACTTGGGAAGACACTAATGCTGTATTTTTTTTTTTCTGCCTCAGATGTGACACTTATTCGAAAGGCTATTTATCCATTATTAAAACCATGAGAATTTTTTTAAAAACAGGATGTGTAACACTGTGTAGAATAATTCTACTCATTTTTTTTAATAAATAAGCATTAAAAGGGGGAAAAAAAAACCCAAAATTTCAGTAACAGAAATGCATATTTGAAGAAAAAATACGGCTTACCTACATTGATAAAATGATCCAAATAATCATGCTTGCTTTTCTAGGAAAGAGTACTTCTTGTTGACGTGCAAAATTATATCTATAAGTACGCATATGCTTGATGACTTTGTGACAGCCATATTTTGTACAAAATCAACAGCTTAGTATTTGACAAATATTTTCAAGTCTACACACTCCAGTGGCTTTGTGCTTTTAATAAACTGATTGGTCCAAATAGAAATGTTCTCACTAATTTGTATGGTGGAATCTCAATGTTGCAGTAAATTAGTTTATAATAATCAGTTAAAAAATTTAAATGTCATGGGAGGATTAACAATTAAAAATATAATTAAAGCTTGAAAGTATACTAGCTTGCTGTGTGTATCTTGTGTCATTTTTTTGCCATGTGTAGTGCTGAAAAGTGTCTCTTGTGTATAGCTGCCTTGGCTGTCGAAGAGCTTGGCTTTGAGCGATTTCATGCATTAATTCAGTAAGTAATATGTTGGAACATTTAAAATACAGTATTTTGAAGTTACACTAATATTCACAGCCCTGAAGGGGGTTATGTTGAGGAACTTTATGTGTGTTACACATCCAGTTAAACCTGGGTTTCATGTTTTAGTTTGGGGGTTTGGGGCGTTTTTCTTTGCATTTTAGTGTTTGAAATGGAATATTATTTTGAGCAGAAGCATTAGACTTTAAAATAAAACTGGAACAATGTAATGAGTGAAATTGTGCATTTCAAGTGTATGAACACAGCTAATTAAGGTTCACATTTAATTTAAAGATGTTAATCCTCAATTTTTCATACACAGTCTTCACAGGTGATTCTATCTAAAATACTTGTGATATATATACTGAAAAAAACATTGTCATCTGGTCTTTTTCCTCATTTGAGACAGTGTAACAAACATTTATAAACAAGTTTCATATACAAGGCTGATTTTTGTTTCATGCTTTAAACACTGTTCTATTTTTGAGGTGTAAATACAAAGCTTAGAGTTCTAGTGAGTTTATCTTTAAAGGTAGCAGCCTTCTATTTTCACAGTGAATCATTGTAGTTGTTATGCAAATAAATCCCCAAAGAGGAGATAAAGGGCAACAGAATTAAAAAAAAAAACACTTGACATGGAAAACATTAATAATTAGAACTGAATAACCACTGCTTATTGTATCAGTAGTAATTATAGTGTCTTCTTTAAACTTATGGTCATATGCAGAAAGGAGAAAGAGGAGAATATAAAATTTTTGTAAAGTTATCGGATCAAAACACTAATTTCCTGCCTCCCCCTTCCTCCCACTCACCCCTTCAGTCTTTGGACTTCTGGTACCCACTTCAGTTTTTCTCAGCCTTTCTGGCAGGAAGTGAACGCTCTGGCATACAGCTTTAGAGTGACCTGAGCAATGGATTTCAGAACTGACTTTGCCTTACATACTTTGTATGCCCTGTATACTCTACTGATAATCTCAAATATTAGCTAGAGTAAACCCACCTATGGATATATTTTTGCAGATGTTTGTTTATTTTTTAAGCAAGACTTAGTAAAAGTGTGCAAGAAATACAAAAGAAAATAATATACCTAGGTTTGTGTAACGTAAGTGGAGAGTGTGATCTAGTTTGAATTACACAATAAAAACTAATGTTTGTGTTCTGAAAAGCAGTATTTAGCTCTAAATATCCTAAGAAACAGAAAATTTATTACTTCACTGGAGTCTTGATTAATCACTTCTTTCCTCTGATTTTATTTTACTTTTTTTAAACATACAGTCACCTGGTGTTAGCTTATCATTCAGGCAGCAACCAGATGGCTTCCCAAATGTTAATGTACGATAGCTAGATTCTAACAAAATCAAATTCTATAGGCATTCAAATGTTAATGGGATGTGTAATAATTACTCTGAGAGCCTGAGAGATAGTCTTCCCTGGTTAAGTGGAAGTTTTTTTCTCCACTGCTTATGGACTGAATGTCTTTCAGAACACTATATAATGCAAACATTATTTTGGTGACATACAGTCTATTCACAATTTCAGTAACACTGTTTTATAGAATCACTGGTTCAAGCCACTCAACTCTTTCACAAGGGTATGTATTTTACGGTTAGTGTTTGCATTTAAAAACTATGTTCATTTTTGCACGTTGCCCCACAGTTATTTTTCTTTTTCTGATGCGTAAATACTAATGACTGTGGCAGTTGTAGTAACTTCAGAACAGCTGCTGTGTCATTCTGTATTTAACACTAGTTTTGCTCTGCTTTTACTTGGACATTGTAATGTTAGGTGTTTATAGTTCTTGTTTGTGCTTTGTGGCAGTATTTGAATGCTTCATCTAAATACATTCTCCTATTCTGTTGGTTTTTTTTGTCTTTAGCAAACGAGCATTCACAAGCTTCTCTGAACTGAAGGATGCAGTTTGGGATCAATATTCAGTGTGGACAAACAGATTTGGAGTATTGCTCTTTCTGTATTCTGTAATACTGACAAAGGTTTGTGGGTTGTTTGATACTTTAGTGTGTGCGTCTGTTTTGTTTCTTTTGTTAAGAGAAAGTTTGATAATGTAATCCTTTTTCTGTAAAAGGTGGACACTAAACTCAACTAATAAACTAAGTCAAATCTAGATAAATGGATGGAATAGTATCTTCATTCATTTTGCAGTACATTTTCAGCATAAAAACTTGAAAAGCTCAGTCCTTTTTTTTTCTTTTCTGATCTGGGAGAACTACAGATTTTGGAAACATCCTTCCTTGTGTATCCTTACCATCCATTATCAAGAGAAGGAAGTGTGCTTAGGTATCAATTCATATCCGAATGAATTGTCTCTGCAAGTTAGGAAGGTTGGTCAGTATACTGCAGGCAGGGCCACTATTCATCAGCCTCCTAATGTTTTGCTGTTGCATTCTGTTATTGTAAATGTTGCAATTTATTCCTTAAGAGAGCAAAAATGTTTGTAATTTTTCTGCAGGGTATTGAAAATATAAAAAATGAAATAGAAGATGCAACTGAGCCATTGATAGATCCTGTTTACGGTCATGGAAGGTAAACTGCAAAATATGGTTGCTACCATGTAGAATAGATTTGTGGGCTAATTATTTATGTTGCTGTAAATGATCATTCTTTGAGGAAATTATTGACATTATGACAAATTATAACTTTATTAAGCAACACAACATAGCATGCCTTTGTCAGTGCTTGCTCCATTTGGTGCAGCAGTTTTGAGGAAATGCTTCTGTTATTGCTGAATTTTGAGAGGAATAATTCTCAAATTCAGGACTACATTTTTATATCAAGTTGACTGAAAAAATAGAGATCATATTAGTATCACTGAATTACAAATACAAATATAATTAGAGAATGTCTGCAATAATTTATTCATTTGTTGGAGTTAACCACTTTTTCAGAAATAAATTGTATGTCCCTTTTAATAGGCTATTGCTTTCTGTTACATAGCCAAAGTTTGATTAACCTCCTGTTGACGGGGCATGCTGTTTCTCATGTGTGGGATGGAGACAGAGAATGTTCAGGAATGAGTAAGTTGATTCTAGTTTATGCTTGTTCATAGTTTTTATGTGCTACAAGATGCTGATCTACAGATTTGGAATATGTTCTATTTCTGTTTTGATAATCTCCTTGTTTACTGACCTTTGGTTTAAGCAGACCTCAAGTGGAAATAAAACATACTTGCACAAAATCAGTGAATGCAGGACTGTCAGCTACAGGTTGACATTATAAGGTACCTGATGACCTGGATGGTGGAAGGGAGTGCAGTCTCTGCAAGTTAGGAAGGTTGGTCAGTATACTGCAGGCAGGGCCACTATTCAGAACAGCCACATCAGGCTAGAGAAATGGACTGACATGACATCCTGTTTCCCACTGCTACAAAGTCCATCTCAGGTTCATCAGCATGTTTTTTATAAGGGTTTTCCATCATCTAAGTTATCACAGAAGATACTAACTTGAACTGAGCTTCAACACAAATCCATGCAAGACCTGAGTTGAAGTGCTCTGGTTTGACAATAAGTAGTACAATCTCCTTTGAAACTTTTTAGGCTTCCGCTTGATTATGGTTCCATACAGGCTGTACTTCTGCATCAGACTTATCAGAATGTCATTTGAATATTGTATCTAACTCTTCTCACCCCTATTTGTAAGGCTTCCAACCACAGCGTTTAGATTGCATTATTACAGTCTATTATTGATGAGCCTATACTGGCTGCTTGGTTTTTTTTTTTTTTTTTTTTTTTTTTTTTTTTTGTCCTTCCTAGTACATGTAAAGTGATTGCTAATTTGTTTTAAGACCCTTTGGAGGTTAAAATAATTGGGTTTTTCCTCTAGCTTTTTTGTTGTTTTTGTTAAGGTAAGTACCCTGTTTTCCCTTTTCTAGTCTACTGGCACCTCCTTTATCTTTGATATGTAAGGAAATCATTAATGGTTCAGAGACTTATTTTGTCTGGCTGCTTAAGTGTTATATAGTGAATTTCACTGGGATCTTCAAGATTGAACATATCTGTCTTACTTACAGGGTTTTTTAGCCAATTTTGTTCTTTTTTTACAGCTGACACCATTACCTCAATGTTAATCTTCTTGAGTATATGACATCATTTACCTTTTTGTGAATTAAAGCAAAGATGTTTTTGGATACTTGTATTTTCTTTTTTGTTATCAGTCAGTTCCTACCTCGATTCATGCCGCATGTGTAGAACATTGTTGTAGTTTATTCCCCTCCCTTTCTAACTGAAATTTGTTGTAATTAGCCTTCCTGGTTTTATCCATATGTTCTCTTCAGAATTTTTAATTTTCTCTTCTTGATTTTTAGATTATGATTTATCAATCTGAATTGTCAGACTATGATCAATCAATCTGAATTGTTCTTGCAACTTTCCTTTACATTGGGATAATTTACTGTTCTGCAATTTAATAATGTATCTTTTTTTGAAATCTTGCAGATCATTCCCTCATTTGTCTTTCAGATTATCTTTCTGGTATAACTTGTTCATTAGGTATCCAAGTTGGAATTTTTGGAATTTTTTTCTTTTCTGAGAATATTGTACTCTCTTCTTACACAGTAATATTCCACATTTGGGTTCTAAATCAATTCTGTCTGTCTTTGGGGCGAGAGGAGGAGCAGAAAATAATCTTTAGTACATCTGAAGAGTCTGGTGTTGTATGTCCTGTTGGTTTTTCACCAGTCGAGTAATTGGACTTAACTACTGTTGGGAGCCCTCCTTTTCCTTCAAGTCCTTGGGATAATTACAGTCAAAACCAGCTTTTTCACTGTCTCCAGTCAATAACCAGTATCTATTACAAAGTGATTTGTGTAGTCTGTCAAACAAAAGGACAACAGCCTGTACTGTTCACTTGCTTCTTAGGCAAGACTGAATTTTGGATACATTGTCACATTTCCTTTATCTGTCAATTCTTTTTGTCATCTTTTCTGTTCTGCTTCAGTCATTTCTCCTGTATTTGTCTCTCTCTCACTGTTGAGAGCTTCAGCTTCCTCTTTGCCAATGCTATGAGTTTCTCATGTAGAAGGATTGCAGGTGTCAAAATAACAAGAACTGAATGTGTTTGCTGACTATTTGCTGAAGTTGCCTTTATGTATGTCTTACTGGTTTGTTTACTGGTCACTTGTCTTAAATTCTCCTGGTCAAGAGACTACAAGTTGGAAGGCTTAACATTAGTATTGTACGGAGCTGATTGCTGGTGCTGCGTGATTTTTCCATGTGTAAACATAATGGAAAGAGATTTCAGGTACTTCTGTGATAAGGTGTAATTAGTAAGTGAACTTCTGAAACTGAGGGGCAGGAAAGGCATCTCTGGACACAGGGGAAAGGTGGTCCTAAAGCACCGCAGAAGACAGTGGATGTGATGTGGTTCATGGCGTATTTGCAGGGGCAGCAACGAAGCAACAGTGAGAAGTTTCAGCTACACACAGGAACAGGAGAAATGCTAGATAGGTGATACTGTTATCATAAGTAAACACATTTACTTAATTGAATTTTCAGAATGGCACTCACCTTAAATTTTTATTCAGAAGCTATGTAAAGCCACTTTACCTCTGGTTCAGCTTCAGATAAGCAAGTTGTAATTAATCCGTAAATCTTTAAAATTGTTTTAAAGCCATTTTGAAGTCACTGTCAGTAATTTTATCAGTGACAAAGAACATACTGAAATACAAACTTGAGGAGTTACCAGGTAGTTTGCAGATTACACTCAGAGCTCTGACTCTTACAGTATTGCCTATTTTCCAGATAGGGCTAGGGGTTATTAACTGGAATTGTTCTTGACCACCACGCTACAAATACCAGTGAAACAATCCCTGTTCTTTGACTACCTACGTATTCCCCTTTAAACTTTTCTTCTTATTCTAATCTCTTCTTTTGCCACAATTATCCACAGTAGGAAGATATGGGCAGGTAGATTTTTTTTCCTCCTTTTTCAAAGACTGTCTACGTGAAGTGGAACAGTAGGATCTGAATACAGACAGTGCTGTAGTCCCGTTTTCTTGGTGCCAAGAATTTGTAGTCTTTCCTGCTGCCACGGGGTGGCGCTGTTCTGACAGGGTTGGTAACGGCCGTTATCTGGTAAAGCCATCAGCCCTTTGGGCCTGGCTGTTTTCTAAAGGCTCCAGTTTTGTCCCTTTTTAGAAATTCGAGTACTTTGCAAAAGTACTTTAAAAAAAGGACAAACTAACTTTCTAACATGAGGCACACATATTTGCTTTCTTAGATGTCTTTGGTGTTACCAGGCCTCTTCCAGGGGTGTTTTTATTTTTTTCTGTGGGGTGAGGATATTCACAGGGATGAACTTTGATTTAGGGCAGCTGGTCTCCCTGAGTTTCCTCGTAAGTCATCTGACAGGGATTTCTACTTTTGTTTCTGTCTTCTCTGTTGACTAATTCTGAAGGAGGCATGGGTAGACCACTGACTACAGGCTTAAGATAACCTAGTAGCTTTCAGATACACTATGTTGCTTAACTACTAGCTATTCCGGATATTCACACTGCAGCTACTGCTGTAGCCAGGATCCCAGCTTTCTCTAGTTATCTGTCAGAGTTCTCATCTAGTTATCTGTCAGGGGAACAAAATAGTTAATAATCTGATTTTTTTTTCTGAATAGTAAACATTATTTATGTGTGACTTTGCTTGTTTGTTCCAACCATCAGCTCCTAAATCTGAAGCCTTTGTTTAGCAGACTGAACTTTACATTAATTTTTGTTAATGGGTTTTAAGAAATACATGTGATGTGTTAAAATTATTTCTTTAGTGTACTGTTTCTTACTTCTGCTCTTTGTTTCCCTTCATTGCACATATAAATGTGCTGTTTCTGAACAAGAGCTATATCCTTCAATAGGGTTTTTTTTGGGTTTTTTTTTGTTGTTGTTGGTTTTTTTTCAATTGGGCTAGCTCTTTTGCCCTTGGCTCAAAGAAAGGATTAATTGTCTCAGCATAGGGCAATTTATAGCAACACAGCTATAAGTCAGTAAGGTAATGAGGTTCTGCAAAGCATTATCTATGCATCCCCAAATGTTTAAATTCCAAGCAAGTCTGAAGACAGAAAGCATAGTTTCAGATCAAAGAATTCTGCACTGCTAAGAGAGACTTTTAGTGTGTATAGCTGACAGCTCGAAGGAGTTATACATCCAGGCTACAAAGGTAGTGAACAAGCTAGTGTTTGTGAATTTTTTGGGTTTTGTTTTTTGGGGTTGGGTTTTGATTAGTTGTTGGTTTTTTGTTGTTTTGGGGTTTTTTTTGCTTAACAGTAGAGGAAAAAGTTAAACTAGTTCTGCAGTGTTGCAAAATTCAGAGAGGTAAACTTGAAGTTGGTTAAGGAAGCATGGCATACCATGCCTAGTGCTGTGAGTTACAAAGAAGTGCAGAGTTAATTTCTGAAGGTTCAGAAATCTTTTAAATTTAGAATTGTTTCTTTCACTTTCTATGGTCCTGAGGCTTTAGCCCATGGTTAAAGACATCGCAATTTTATGCTGTTGCACATGAACGATAAATGCTAAAAAGTACAGTTGAGAATTAGTGCTTTAGAAGGAACTTTCAAATACAAAAGTCAGTGTTCTCTGAAAATAGGAAATACAGATCTTGGTAAATTCATCATTGTGTATGTTCCCGTGTGTATTTGCAGGATTGGGTATGTGCTGCTCTTTGTTTAGACAATGTTTAGGAACCTAACAGAGTTATTTCAAGTAGACAGTACTTGCACTGTTGAGATGATGTATATCTAAGCCCAGAGCTTCTTCAAATCCTTATGAGTATATCTATTTTTTAAGCTTGAATTTTGAAGTAGTTTTTCATTCTTTATCGGAGAGCCTCAAATAAGGCTTTCTAAGTGCTCTTCCAATCAGTAGTACATAAATATTTCAGCTATTCCTGACAGCTGTGTATGTTTGAGGGCTGTATGATACACTAAGTGGAAGTCAGTACAGAATATCAAGTTGAGTGAATGCATTCTTTCCTACTAACAGAACTATTTTTTTCAAAATTATGTTTTATTATTCAGAATGTGAAATAATTAAGATAAATATGGCCAGGGAACTCTTGGGAGGAAAAAAGAAAAAAAAAAAAAAAAAAAGAGAGGGGAAGAAAAATACATACATGCATACATACCTTTTTTTTTCTCCTTCAAGACAGGTGTTTTTCTTAAATTTTTCTGAGAATAATTTTGACCAATTTTGAAAGTAAGAAAAAATGTCTTAAAAGAGACTTTGCAGATTTTTCTTGAATAATTTTTGTGTTTTGTTTTGAACAGAACTTCTTGGTATCCATAAACAGGCAACAGTAGGCTTTTTGACATTGATGGAATCTCTGAGTTATTGCAAGGTAAGCTGTTTTCTACATAACTTAAAATTTTTCTTTCATTTTCATTTCATTAAGGTGTTGTGTGCCTCTTTGGTGGTATTACTGAAAGCTCCACTGTGTACATTTGGAGATATTAAAGAACTTTCAAAGTATGTTCAAATTAAAACTGAGAATAATACCCTATTAAAACAGATATATGATAAAATTGTTAAATGCATCTTACTGAGTAAATGTTATTGGATGCTAATTAAATTAGAACTTTATTGCACCAATTTAATATAGGTAGTTAGAAGCTTATGTTTTTACTAAAGTAATGCTTAATGCAAGTTATGTAGATGGTTATAAAACTGTGAAGTCCCAAAGTGACTTGCTATGGTGAATGTTGCAGTGTTATTGTTCTCCTTTTATGCTATCACTGTCTTCCATTTAAAATAAAGAGCCATAAGTAAAAATGGTAAAACTACTATTAAGTAAATATATTCTGAATATAATATATTCAAGATGTAAAAGTTATTTTATGTATTTATCTGTGAACATCTGAATGTAACTGAAGTGCGTATTGTTTCTTCCTGTTGTGACACAGAATTTCTTGATTTAAGGTTTCTGTTTGAGGAATTTTGTGCTTTACAAATACTACTTTCGAAACATCATTAATACTCTTAATTTCAAAAGGCTTTTTGGTTGTTCTTTGCTTTCTTTTCAGTCTCTGATAAATTCCTTTAGCTCATGGTTAAAGAGGATTATGTAGTTTGTGGAACGTTGGTGTATTGACTGTAACTGTCTCTCGCTTCGTTTATTAAATAGATGTCAATTCTGAATTGATTCATCCAGCTAATAAGTCAAGTGGACTTCTACCTTGTTTAACATCTGATTATAGTATCGTTAAGCATAGGAGTTCGTAACCCCTGTGCAGTGTTTGGAGCATGTATCCAAGGCTGAAGTAAGGGATATTGTTGGTACCACAATCTCACTGATTTCTTATTTCGGTTAATTATTGTAAGCTGTGTTGTTTTCCAAGTCAACCAGGAAGCAGTGATTAAAATTAAAATCTAAGTATTTTACACTGTTTTGTCATTTTATTAAACATTTTATATTAGTTTTCAGACTCTGTTGACTGAATTATCATTAACTTGGATTACTAACTAGATGAGTTTTTCTGGGTTTGCTTTGTGTTTCTGATTTTATTGTACCTTTTTAGGTTGGCTCCTATTTGAAATCTCCAAAATTTCCCATTTGGATACTTGGCAGTGAAACACATCTCACAGTCTTTTTTGCCAAGGTATGTTAGATGTGATTTTTGGTAACCTCAGGCAGATAAACACCACATAAATTGAACGTCCAGATCTTGCTACAGTGTGAGTTGCATGTGGCTTTAATGTAAAAATGTAGTCACCAAACCTTTTAATTAAAACTTCCCTTGAAGGCAGAGTTGTTCATGTGGTTTAATGATATCTCATAAATTTTAGAGAAGTCTTTCAGTTCTAGCTTAATTTATTGGGCCTGAGGGAAGGGTATGCTTTACAACACCATAATTGGGATAAGTACTGTCTTAAATTTGTATAGTGCAAGAGGGATGTAGAAAGGAAATACTTACATGTAGGTGCCTGTTAGTAATCTCCGTGACAGTAGTTTCACAGTTTTTAATCTATAACCATAGTTTGTTGTTCTAGATTAAAAATAGATATCAGGACTGTTATGATAATTCCTTATATTTGTTATATCAGGTATGTACTGTAATCTGTGGAATGTATCAAATGCTTTTGAGAGGAGTTAATTTGAAAGCTTAGAACAAATTTTCTGATGGCACAATTTCTATGTCTTTAGTTGATTGTAAGCTGTTTTCCTTTTTTTTTTTTAATTTCTATGGAATACTTGTTTCAGATTAAAAATATTTATTGAAACTTTAAATGGTACTTACTATTATATTTATTAGTACTTATTACGAATGAATTTTCTATACTCAATATCTTACAAATTAATTAATATTATAGATATAAATCTTGAAAATAAGTACTAGAATATATGACAAAGTAAAAGCCATAATTTCTTGAGCTGTTTAATTTCCTTAAGGAAAACTTCGGTGTAATCTTTAAAAAGAGGACACAAAGCCTAAGATTTTTCTTATAAAAACAAGCAAAGAAATCCTCACAATATGGTGGAAGTTAATATGTAGCAGTATTTCTTTACCTTTAAACTTAAATTTTAAAAATCCTTTAAATTAATTAGTCTGTATTGCACATTGGATATTTTTTGCAGATTCTGATGCAAGTGCTATACTAGAACTTCCCTGAATCCCTTGTATCTGATAAATACCGTTTCTTCCCTACTCCATGGTAATAGAAAAATCCTTATCCTCCTTTGAATGTTTGTTTTCTGCCTGTCTCCCCGAACAGTCTTTCCTGGTAAAGTTTTTTTTTATTCCAATTTGTAAATTTTGTCCAAAGTTTAATGAATCATACCATCAAAGTCAGTACCTTGCTGTATACATTGCAGTCTGATGCAAATAGGCATAATCACTCTGTCATACAGCTCAAGTGTACCTGTCCAGACTGTTATTATACCTTCTAATCTTTTGTGTCCACAGTGACACATTTCCAGGTAGAAATAAATTTCTGATGCTCTTTGTTTTAGGATGTTGAGGGCTGTTCACTGTGTTTAAAGTAACTGGGCATCAATATCTGGTGCCTCCAATACAGTGTGGTTCCCCTTTCTTCACTGAACTCCAGTTAGGCTGTGGAAAGCTTCAGCTTGTGATTAATATGCTAGGAACTAAAAAGCAGGAAGAGGAAGCAACATGGCCTTGGCAAAGAATTTCCTAGAAACTTTTTTGATTAAAAGAAGTAGGAGCTCAAGGTGTGTAAAAGTTACGATTGTCCTTAAATTGCATGTCTGACCTCACCCTTCCTACAGTAAAGGTTGATGAGCATTTCAGGTGGAGCAGAGATTTCAGCTACAGTGGAAATATCAATCATGTCAGCAATCCATTATTTTATCAGTTGAAGCTACACGCCAAAAACTACAGGAAGAAACTTAAATTCATTGCCAATGGTTAGTCAGCGAGTTGTTGAAGTAGTGTGTGTAGGTGGTCTAGATGGTGCTTGATACTGAGACTGCAACTTGTAGCTTGATGGTGAGTTTGATTACATGAGAAAGAAATCTTGAGAGTGGAAAGAGGAAAATTCACTGTGAAGCGGAAAGCAGCACACATTAAGTTTGAAAAAGCAAATACAGCTTGAATTCTTTCAAGCTGCATGTGATTTGCAGGAGCCTAAACCCTTATGTTTAAATAGAAGAACATCAGGTAATTATTAAGCATAATAGTAGTCACCTTTGTCATTAGCTAAGTAAGTTGGCCTAGAAACCTAGAAAAAAGCGATCTTCCTAGGCTACTGTCACTGTTGACAAGTAGTGTGGGGAAATCAGAGAAGGGGCCAGAATCTTCATTGCTATCTTTGGGACTTTTCTTGACCATGGAAATTCAACAAGCAAAAGGTTTTACTCAAATTCTGCATACCACCCTACTCAAAGAAAGTTGACTGCTGTTCTTTATTACTGAGGAACTTCACTCAGATTTTGACGTTTGATGTAGAGTACATCAGTAAACTTTCTTCTCTTAACTGTGCAATGAATGATCATCCACCTTGCTTTTCTGTCTCAGAACATTTTGAATTAAATACTATAGACATCTTTTGCTGTCTGACAGAATATATTTGCGTTATTCTAAATGTGGACCGTTCTGCTGTAGCTGTGACTTTCAGAGAAATACTCTTCTGTCACGCTTTCTAAAATAAATAAATCTGTCCATAGCCACCATTCTAAAACTTTCTGCAGTTTTAGTGGATTTTAATGAATGAGCACAATACAGCACAGCATCTTTGGGCTGAAGATCACATGTACAGCTTAAAGTGAAAATTAAAGAATGAAGTAAAGCATGTAATTGGGCTTAAGTTTTCTTGTAACACTGCTGTAATTCAATACCCTTAAACAGTGACATCTCAGTCAATTCCTAGTTTTAATGAAAGTCTACTAGTGGGTCAGCAGTTTCCCCCATTACTAAAATAACAGAAATTTAATTCTACCTGCATGTTCTTCAGCTCCACATCTTGATTGTCAAGACTTATTTTGTATGTACAGAAATGTTATTAGCCTCATCTTACTACAAGAAATTGGAGGTAGGAAAAATAACTTAAGAAATAATTTCTTCCTTAAAACAGCAATTTTGATTGAAGCGTATTTGTTGAAGAGAATATCAGTAGTTTTTATTCCTGGGGTTTAGCTGACCTGTCACCAGGCAAACATTATTTACAGTTATGTATTTTGGAGGCAACTGTCCAGACACAACAAGTTGAAATGCAGTGGATAACCTCATACACAAAACATGGAAACATGGGAATACTCATCACCACTACCCCCCACTTCAGTGGAAATGTTGTTTCCAGATGAAAGAAAATAGAATCTTGAAACATCTGAAATGAAGCTTCACTTCACATCTTCCATATTTTAATTTCTAAGGTAGACTGTACTGAGCAAAAATACTACAGCTTGTTCTGCAGATCAGTATGTAGTGAAGTTGAAAAGGACATATGAATGTTTGTATTATGTAAAGAGTTCTTCAGAACTCTGATACTTACCTGTGTCATAATAGAGCTGAAAAAACTTGAGTAGTTGGGAGGAGGGAGCAATTGTTAGCAGGGAACCATGATTAGTACCAGCATGTTTCTTTCTTTCAATGACAACTGTGTGTGTATAAGGCCAGAAAGTTGCTTAATGCTCAGCAATCCAAATCTAACATTTACTGAAAAAGTAAGGGTGGCTATTACTCCTAGTGGTCATGAACTCTGCAGTTGCAACAAGGTAGATTTTACCTGAAAAAGTGAGTATGTAGGTTCTTCATAGACAACTAAATCCAAGCAGCCATAATTTCTGCCTCTCCCTGCCCTGCCTTCCTTCCAGTGAATAAGAAAACTTTCAAATCGCCTCAGGCCTACAAAAACAAACAAGGAAGCTTTTGTTTGACACACTAAGTATCCCTGCATGCTCTGTCAGATATTGCTAAGGCAAATAGACAGTACTGTAAATGTCCTCTAAAAATCAACTTTAAAGTTGCAGGGGTTTTTTTTATTATTATTTTAACGAGAGTGAGAAGTGGGGCAGCTCTAAATTACTTAATGTAGGGATAAGGCTGTGATGCTCTGGATCAAATGCTGTATGGTCAGTTCTTGGTTATTTTTATGATACTTGTAACACAGGAAGTTATGACAAGCTGAGACTACTCAGAACTTTTAGGAACGTCAGAGTGTGGTCAGATACTGTATAAGAGAATACCAACAGGTTGAAATGTTATGTGAAATATAACAATAAAATGTTTCAGTGCAAACAATAGGAAGAACAACAGAAGGTTAATAGCTGCCTTCTAAATACTATCTGCTGACCGGTAAATTCCCATGGTCTGGAAGTTTGAATTCAGACTCCTTGGAAGTGAAAAGACAGCATGAGTGTCTGTCTGGTGACTTCAGGTGATTGCAACTGTCTGTGGGGACACTTTAGAGCTATGTAAGTTTTTCAGAAATTCCCTTAGTCTGCTCCCAGGTCTTGGAGCACACAGGCCACAACAGAATCAGCTATCCATTTTCAGTTGCACCATTGTAGCATTTCTAGACTTAAAGAATCAGATAAGCAGAGGAAACTCCTGGCTGAGACTGAATAAGTTACAAATTACTGCTTTTCAAGGAAAGTGTGCCTGTTTTGCTGTGTTGAGACTGTACTTATGGTTTCAGATTACACTTTTTATTTTTCGAACTTTGATCACTGTAACCTTTTCTACATATTCTCAGGGTCTTTCTTTAGCATCCTTGATAGTATTGTCTCTCAGAAGAAAGAACATTCACTTCTCTTCTTAAACAATCTTTTTCATCAAAGTTCAACAGCGGGACACCTGAGCAAACACTGACACTTCTTGTAGGAGATGCTGAATTTGGGTCAGTGTTTACCAGAACTGGGCTGAGGCGGAGTGTTACTGGGTACAGCATTTAATCTCAGAACACCAACAGAGAATGCCAATGGCCATTAAAGCAAATAGGATGCATGTGTAAAAATTCAACCATTACTAGTATGTCTTAACAACTCTGGTCTCTGCAAAAGTAACCTTTGTATATCCAGATAAAATATACTTATCCTTTAACTTTGGAAATCTTCTACTTTGAGAAGATAGTGAAAATTATCTACACGCTTCCTTTTGTTTTTGCTCCCATGACTGGTCAATGCAGGTAATCAAATTTTGAAAAAGTCTTTCTTCCTCAGAGAAAAAATCAAAAACAGATTTTGAATAATTCCACTTCAGGAAATGCTTACAGAGTGTGTGGTTTCAGGGTCTCTAGTTTCCATGAGTAAGTGGAATTGGTTCTGGTTGGGACAGTATGGATATCTAACAGAAAGAATATAGATGTGTGAGACAGGTTTAAATTTTCAGTGTGCTGATTAAGAGCAGGGAGACAATGCTGCTCTGTTCTTGACAATAGCTCTGACCTGGCTAAATCAGCAGTGAATCTTCAAGTATTTCTATTAGCTGTTAATTTAAGAGCTCCTTTCTGCAGGAAGAGATGCCTTTTTAAAATCAATGTTAGAACAAGATGTTTCCTGTGGGACCTGTGGGCCCCGAAAGAGAATTGAAGTTACTCTACTGGTTGGTTTAAGCTTCATAGTGTAACTGTTATTGATGAATTAATTTAAATTGTTCTGAATAACACAGCAGTTCATAAGAGTTGCTTTGTCCAAATAAGTTGCATAGCAGAAAGGCCAACTTTGAGGTCTCATAGTTGGCAGATGGCACCTCAAAATAAAATACTTCTGTATCTACCCTATTCTAGCTTTGTGAGATCACAGAGCACAAGCGTGAAACCTTATTCTACTCTTTGTGTGTCTACTCCAATTTTACTTGTAGATGAATTAGTTCCTACTATATATGTGTGTTTCTCTCTGTGAACAGGCACTTCTGGGCAGTTTCTTTGTTTATTGTTTGTTGGGGAAACTTGAGCTTTTTTTAATTCATCTGAGTGATTTGTACCAGCATTGTTTCCTACATTGTTGGAATGAGCAGCCAGCTGTGATAGCTGCATGGAAAAATCAGATTTCTCAGTCTCCTCTTAGTTTTTGATGGTCTGTACTTCAACTGCACTAAAGGAATTTTTAAGTAGTGGAGAAACCAAAGTTCCTTGGAGTGGCTATACCAGCTTTCCACAGAACATGTTCTTTTTCATGTCTTGCACAAAGTTCGGGAAAGAAGACAAGGTTGTGAAGAAACCAGGTATGCCCTCTCCAATCCAAAACAAACTGAACTAATTCTGGTTTTGCCACCTCCCTGACATCCTTTCAGGCCTACAAAGTATCTTAGAGAACTCTGTACTTCCAAGAAGAGCAGAGATATGCAGAGAATAACAGAAAGGTTGAGTAGGAAGATTGAGGTGTACATGTCTGTGATAGGCAGGTGGGGTTGATCTGCAGAGCTGGAAGGTTAGGGCTCACAGATCATTGTGCCCTAAGAAATCCAGTAATAGATGTCACAGAGGCCAAATCGTATTCTAATGCAGTAGACTGGAAACACTGTGATTGCAACTGTATGTTGCACTGACATACATTATTACATCCTAAATCAAAGAGAGTCAAGAAACTGTATTGAAGTTTTCAGGATTTTAGTGGGTCTGTCTTGGATTTTCTGGTTTTAGGGTTAGTGTTATGGGATCATCACTCCGTCTTCCAGAGTCAGGGAGGACTCTAGTTACTCAGGATTGTTGGGTCTTTCAGGTGTTATTAGAAGGATGAAGTGTGATCTGAGTCTCTTGAAATGGAGATCTAGCTAGATACTTTTTTTTTTAGCTTAGTAGAGTAACTAAAAATGTGGAGCTAGGAAGATAAAGCTATAACCATGGAACCTAAGCTTACGATTGACTTTTATCAAGACTGGTGGACAATGATATACCCATGTATGTTGAGGAAATTGCATGTGAAAAGTATTGAAGAGCATTCTGGTGGTCTTCCGCTTCCTGAGGTTGGGTGGTAAAGAAGTTGATGTCTTTGAGAAATGGAGAAATTAATCTTTGGGCAATGATAGGCATTTTGACAATTTGTGGCAAAAACTCTGAAATGAGAACACATAGGAATTAGGTCAAGGTCCTGTAATGCTTGTATTGCTCTTGTCAGAACTGCTGTGCATCCTATAACAATGAGTAGGATTTACTACTCACATCATAAAGAGGTAACTCAGTCATGTGTTTTGTATTGTTTGTTCTTAGAGTTGAGACATAGATATTTTAATGTAGTGGTCATTAAATTGAGAGACATAAGACTCAGTGTTAATCTAACCAATTATTTGGGATTTAGCATCCTAAAAGAACTGTGTTCACTGTGTTTACCCTAATTCTCTAACTAATTTCGACCATTTAGTCATATCTATATGTTCTCTAAAGTTTTAGAAAAATTTTAACATTCATCCCATTAGATACAGCTTTCACAGTGATCATTTAAGAACATTGTTCATGGCTGGCTGATAGAGACCATGAAATGTAGTTGTATATGCCCTTAAGCAAATAAGCAAATTACTTCCTTTTGGGAAAAGGCATCTCATCCATCTGTTTCCTTTCAGAGGAGGAGGTTCAGTTTTTATATATGAAGTAGTTGAGAGCAAGGGCTGCTGAGATGATATCACTTTTCATGTGTTTATGTTTGACTTGTTCCAATTTTTGTGTCACTGAATTCTTTCTTCTGAAATGTTACATGTTTTGATGCTGTTTTGTGCTGAGGTAGATGGGAATGACTTTGTACTGACTCCTTGCATGCTGTTTCCAAGCCTAGATAAAAACTTGTAAAATGGGGCGTGGGGATGAGTTCTGGCAGTTACAATGCAGACTTTTGATCCAGCAAAATTGAGATCTAAAAATTCAAAGTAAAATACTGCCACTTGTTGCATGAGATGCCCTTTGAAACGAAGGAGGGAAGGAGGGATGAAAGAAGGAAGGAAAGAAAGCCAGTGCTTTGAACCTTTGAAGAGAATCTTTTTTAGAAACACAAATGAAAACTGAAGGAATTTCTCATGAACTGCTGAGCTCTCATTTTAATATATTATGGAAGCACTTCCAAACTGCAAAACTTAGAAAGAAAATGTGTAGTGACCATGAATATCACATTAACCATTTTTGGAAAAATTGTATTCCTTAATCATTTCAAGTCTATTTTAAATACAGTTGGGAAGAAAAGTGATCTTAGGAGTCATCTATTTATTCAGTTTTCCGACTTCCTCGTTCTCTTCAAAGCATATGCTATGTTTACTTTCCATTTTGGAGTTTGCATTTCAGTTGGTTAAGAAACAAACCTTTGTCTGTTTTTTAAAGATTAGCAGTACGCTATGGGAACATATTTGAGACTAACATGCATTCATCTCCATGAAACAATATTTTGACTATAGCTTCAATGATACATTGTTTCTGGAAGTTAGTTAGTGATAATTTTAGTGGAATAGATTGTAGTGGTGAATATGAAAAGCACCTGTTGTGAAAAATGCACAAAGCAGTATAGAAATGGTGGTTCATTTACTATCCATTTGTAGGCAGAGCAGTCCTGAGGAATATTTTTTCCTTTTCCTCATATTAGAATGAATGACATTCATATGTAAACTGAAATTGAGAACTGGAAGGTAATGGATTGGTCCTACCCCGTAAGAGTACTTTTTAGCATCTAGAAGGATTTATAGCCTCGTGTTTCAGGAAGAAGGGTATGAGCAACATGTACTTTGTGTGTTAGCCTATCAAATGAAAGGCTTATTTATAAAGAAACATTTTAGTTTTTTCTTTCTTTTTGATAGCATATGCAGAGTAGCTTGCAATCAGTAAATGTGTCAAAGACATTGTTAAATGCAATTTTATAATTTATAAGTCCCTGTATCAATTAAATTCTGAAAGTCAACATACCACATAGAAACAAAGGCCGAGAGCATCATGGTATCATTCTGTATCCCTTTTAGGTGTGAAACTAATGTTGGTTCCAGCTATATTTGATACAGTAGCAGAGGCATTGGGCCTGAGTCATCACATGATGGGTAGATACTCTCAAATTTGGAGGAATGGGCATCCTGGCTCATTATTAATATATGATGAATAAATTGATAGAGTTTTTTAGTAGTATTGCAGTTTTAAGATATAAATCAAATTTATGTTTACAGCAACATGTTGCATAAAAAATTGTTAATCCTAATTCTAAATCTAGTGAAAAAAACAATATGGTGATGGCTTTTTCGTCCATCATTTGCTTTTTCCACTAGTCAGATGCCTGGGCCCTTCTAGGTACAAGCCCTACTCAGTTCTGCCACAATTATTGCTTTAGTTCTTTTCAGCTATATTAAATAGCAGAGTATCGTTTAGGCTAACGCTCAGATAGCAATGCAATAGTATACAGCCATCCAGTGAGTACTGACCTGAAATTTTCTTAAACAAACCTTTTTTAATATAATGTGTTCTCATATTTTGCATTAGTTTTTAATTTTTTGTTTCTGCGGGTTACAAAGCATATATCCACCTCAGTCGATGCATTTCTAAGTGAGACTTAGAAATCTAGTATTCACTACATGACTGGCAGTTCCAGAATTAGCGTATGAACTGATGGTATGCCCATCGTGTCTTCTGTGTGAGAAGATGAATCTATACGAATGGCTTGTAATCTATGCTTGCCTGTCTTAAATATATGTTCTAGATTGAATCCTCAGATTCTTTCTTCACTTTAGAATTTTTCTTATTGAAAAAGAAAAATTACCTGAAGTCATAAATGTATTACAGAGTTTATGAAATAGTTTTAAATATAGTTATTGAATGGTTATTAAAGATACTTTAAAGTGAAGTTTTCCTGAGCTAAACAACAAGGAATTATTTTGTGGCCATTTTTGTTCTCTCTGCATTTTTTTCCCCAAAATGTCTGACGACCAGATGTTCTTTTTGGGCAGGGCACCATGTATCCTTGGGAAGTGGAAGATTACTTTTTTTAATTCTGTGTTCAGCCTGCTTTATTGCCATGTTCCCAAACCCTACTGGGATAGATGCAGGGAACTAGAAAACAGTGAACGAGAATGCCAACATAACGACATATGCTTCAATAATATAATAAAAATATTCTTTAAAATAGTAACGATTGTAGTCTTGTTCTGAAACTTCATGCCAAACTCTGCTTTTTGCAAAACTCCCCAACTGCTTAATAAGCATGTGACATTACAGACTGAACTTGTGTCGACAATCTCTACGTTTCCAGGAGACTTCAGGTAATTTTATGAACGGCAGGAACCTGGTTGCAGTCGGTTTGGGTTTTAGCTGTTGTTTGATCCACAGAACCCTAATGCACATGACAGCTGTTGAATTCCTGGGAACATTAGGGTGAATCAGTATACAGCATCTGGTTTAATCCTTTCCAAGTACAATCACAAATACCCTTAGCAATCCATTTCTAACCATTTTTTGAGAAACATAAATGAGGTTTTTATCCCTTTATTGTCTCCCTTTATACAGACAGCAGCTTTGTTGTGTACAGAATAACATCTTTAACCTCTTTTGATAAGGCAGCTCTACTTTTAGATTAGGACACATGAGTGAATGAATGAACTGAAAGTCTAAATGTGAAAGGAGGAAAAAAATACAAAAAAGGGTGGAGAGGGGACTGTCTATGGTGGAGAAAGCTTTGAACTCTTCCTAGCAGAGGTGAAGCACATTTAGTGATATTTAAGACATTACCTTAATTTTCTATCTTTATTTTTCCCTTTTACAACACCAGAAGTTGCATTGGATTAGCTCTCTGAATAATATAATTGTTTGTTTCTAAAACTGAAGTAACCTCATTCCAGTATTTAAGTGCATTCTTCCAGTATTGTTTGTTCTGCATAAGAAGGGTATGAAATATATTAATACATGTTCTCTTTTTAATTTGTATTATAGAGAGTCCCATTCCATTTTGGTCTACCGATTAAGTTTAGAGAATCTTTATATGCAAATATATTTATATATGTACTTCAACTGGTTTGTGTTACAGAGGGGTGCCAAAGTTGTCAGTCTAAGACTTGAATAAGCTAAAGACAGTTTGGTATGGAAATACTGAGACAGTGTGGATGTACTTAGAATAAAACATTCCGTGACTGCCTATGCCCAGTTAAGAAAACTAATGTAATTGGTGTGATGTGAGATGGACTTACAGTATAACACAACTTTAAGGAGAAAAATATCACAAGTTTTGTATTAATTAAAGGAGTAAACGTACTCTTTTTCATAGAAGCTAATTGCTCTATTCTGCTACTACTGGAATTAGCTACCTGAAATACCAAACTCCAATATGAACATAAAATCCGATACTGTTTTTATAATATCTGAAAATGTGTAAAGTTTGTGAATATTTTGTATTTTCTCCATGTGTATGAACACATGCATATAAAAGTTCCCTGAAATACTACTTAACAGTACAAAATAACAGTGGATTACATGGCATTATTAATACAGTTTTCTTAATTACTTCCTAAAGCTCATACATTTCACATGTAAAGCCATAAGATATTACTCCTAGGATAATTAACCAGGCTAATAACTGTTATTTTTTGTTATTTTTATTTTGTTATATTAGAGTTATAAAATAATTAATCTGGTTCATTTTCAAAAACATTTAATCATTCTGGATTGAAGCAAACCAGAGGATTTTCATCATCCTGAGAGAGAATTATATGGTTTAAGTGGGAAACTGAACTTGAAGCTGGTTTCCAACATTAAGGTCAGCTTTCAGTACTGTGAGTACTGTATTTACGAAGATTTGAATTTCTGCACTACAGCTTCACTGGTTTTTAACTCTGCTATCAAATACTTCTGTCATACTTGTTTATTTCCCACCTCCTTATTGTAATTGCCAAATAGAGTTAATATGCTAATACTCCCCATGGGTTGTGTAGCAAACACTTCATGTCGGTAGGCTGAAAAAGTATTAGATATAGAAATAGTATTTAATACAGATATGGAATTTTTTTTTAAGTAGAAAAAAAGTAGCATGATAATAGAAGCTATTATTCATCTTGAGTGAATTATATTGTAAAGTTTTTGGAAGTCGTAAACCATGGAATTTGCCCACTTCCAGTTTGGTTCCTCTTAGGAATAAAGTTTGGTAGTTGTATAACACTCTATTCTGTCCTCCAAAACAAACAAAAAAAGGTATCCAAATATGGCAGAAAACAGGTAATTTGAGAAGCTGCCCTTTCGGATTAAATTTATGACTGGAGGGTAGTATGTAGTTTATTAATTAGATAAGAATTCCAGTAAACTCAAATTTGCCAACTCCTGGTCTGTAATTCCAGTAATGTATTTTTACTTTCAAAACAAAGACTTTTTTCTGTGGTGATGAGCAAAACAAAGTTAGTAACTGTAAATAAAAAAAAATACTATATACCTAATTCTTTTTCTTTTACAGTAATCTCTTGTAATCTGACCTTCAAAGCAGGGACCATGGTGAAGAAGCTCTTACTGTTTTACATGTCAACAAGTGAATTGATGCCTCTTGTAATGCTTTGAACTAAAACACCAACATCTGTGGCAATGTAACTGTTAACCATATATTCACTGTAGTTTGAGTTTCTCTTATTTTTGAAAAATTGTAGTGCTGTGGCTTTTTTTGTTGGCTGTCTCATTAAACCATCTTGTCCCACAGGAATGGAGCATATATTGTGGTTTCCATAACTTAGTTGAGGGCATGTTAAAAGCCCTGCTTTCCGAGGGATAGGGACAGTGTGCTCACTGTGGGGTTCTCTGTTATTAATTCTTGCTCCTTGGTTTGCGTTTGCTTTTCCTCAACAGCCTTACCCTACCCTTGGATCAAGTACGCTCCCTTTTCTGTCTGAGTAGTATGGGTAAAGGTGAAAAAGGATCTGAAGCAGTCGTCCATATGTAGCTTTTCATTCTGCCCTGTTGAGAACTCTTTTCTGTTTGCAGTATCAGCAAGGTACTGCAGGTACTGTAGTGTAAATGCAATCCTTTCACTCTTATTCACAAGGCAGCGTGCAACTGGAGCCAGTTTGCTTCTTTTCACCCACCTTGTTGAGACAAAGTGCTTACCATGAATGTTTCTCCTCCACCGCCACCTATTCCCCTTGATGAACACTTTGAGATAAATTGTATCATCTTTTGCAGATCTGAATTACAAGGCCTGTATTCTGTTTTCTGACCTGTGATATGAACTCTGCTACCTTAGGAGTGGCGTGCTTCTCTTTGTGTCTTTTTCCTCTCTTGCTCAAGGAAAGGATTTTATTTTGTCTTTTTCTGAATCCCAGGTAGACCTAAAGCCCCCCTTCAAGGATGAGGATGATACAGTATGTGATCTTTGACACCTGCCATTCTGAAGTGGAAACAGTTGTGGCTGCAGAGGTCTTGTACAGTGATAGTTAAGTCAAGGACGTTTCCTTCAGTTCCTCTATATACAGCTCTCAAGCAGGAAAGTCTTTTAGTGCTTGAGGTATTCTGTGCGTATTTTCCAGTTTTTCAACATAATTAATGCCTTCTCTCATAGAAGATAATATGCTGCAGAGCAATCCACCAACCAGCACAAGAAAAGCATTGTAAGCAGTCTGTAGAGGATTCTTCCATCACTGCAACAGCTATGGGCAGTTGCCCTTCCAAACTATTGGTGTGACCAATGTCCCTGAACACAAATGGGAGTCTTGAACTAGTCTTCATTGGCCATCTCTCTGTTCAGAGCAAGACTGGTAGTCTTTCAGTCTACATCCATGTCAAATAACATCAGATGCTTTGGTATGGGCTTTACAGGTGAGGATTCTAGTATTTGATTTGCTTTGTTGCCACAGCATAATTCTCCAACTCTGTCCCTTTTCAAGGACCCTTCACTATATTTTGCCTAAATTGACAGTAGATGCTATGTTAGTGAGTATTTTTAGAACCGGGAACTGCATACCTCAGCAATCTCAATATCTGTTCAGTGGTGCCTAAGAGGAAACAAGATCTATGGCTTTTCCATACCTATTCTTTGTGTGGCAGTAATAATGGCCTCCCATTTCAGATCTTAAGAACTCTCCCTCTTTCCTTGGTTTGATGATTAGCTCCTAGGAACACTTACTAAAAAGCTCTTCTTTGATTTCAAGCAATGCCCAGATTCTGTTTAATCTTCTCAATCTCAATGAGAATCAACAACTAAATTTTATATCACCGCAAGAGTTCAAATGTATTTTTACTTCTCTAGTGATGATAGCTTTCCTACTTGTGAACTGATACCAGTCTATGTTAAATTTTATTGTTTGGTTCACTTCCTAGCCAGTCTCTGCAAGTAAAACAGTATCTGACACCTTTATGATATATAACCTCATTTGTATATGTGGTGCTACATATGACACTTCTGCTCCTTGCCTCCAAAAAAAGCTCCATTCAGTCTATTCTCCCTCAGTTAAGTGGGTTGTTATTTCTCAGGCTGTAAAGAGCATTTTATCAGTTCCGGCTTTGGTAGCAGGATTCCTCCACCAGTTGAAGAATGTGTCTCTGTATCCTCTAGGGTACTGACATTTGGATTTGGTTCTTGTGGATCTGGAGATGTTGTTGCAAATGGATTACAGACACAGGAGGAACTGAAGCTTCGCATTCTCACTTTAGAGCACTATGCAGTTTGAAATGCCTTCTGGTCACGTATGAAAGACCTATGCGTCCAAATGATAACTATACAGTTACATACTACATCAGCAAGACTGTATGAAGTGTCTTTTCTCTTTCAAAAGATAATCTTCAAAAGAACCTTACCTTTACCTTTAAAATCAAATTTCTTTTTGAACCAGCTCCACAGTGAGATTAAGTGAATGACATTCTTGCCTCTACACCATGCACCAGGTGTTGCTTGGGTAGTCTCACAGTATTAGGATTTATCTAAGTTTTCCCTTTTTACTTCCTGTACTGTTAAAAACTGCCAGTTCTTAGTTGTGTTTCTGATAGTGTGCATGGTTGAAGAGACAGATGTATTTCACACAATTTAGCTTGTCACTTGAGTCCCACTCAGAATAAAACAGAACAGAACCCCAGTGGTTTTGACAGGGTTGGGGCAGTTTTGCTGTCAGGACCTCAGAAGTTGACCAGCGTCCCCACCATTACATCTGGACCAAGAACAGAGTCAAAAATCTTCACAACACTGGATTGTGGATGGCTGTCATTGGATGAGGACTTCTGTTCCTCTCCAGCATAAATGATAGGAATGTATGGACTCTTTTCCGTTCTTCTAGGTGGATCAAAATTTAATTTTAGTTTGCCTGGCAATCTGTTCCTGCCTCCTCAATTGCAATTATTTTTGAATATCCAGTTGAGTAAAGAGATATGTGAAAGTCTGTACTGAGTCAGCCCATTATTTTACCCTTTATTGGACCTATCTGTGCTTTTACAAAATGATTTTTGGATTTCTGGTCTGGTTTCTTCCTGCCACCTCCCTCCCCAGCATCTGTCAGAACTGCCTGTACCTTCACCAAATGTTTTGCCATCTCTGAAGTCCTCAAGACTGATGTGAACCTTAATAAAGCAATGTTCTCTGAAGAAATCGAAGGTTGCTCCCCTGGGAGCAAGTTAGTGAAACACTACACCTACTTCAAGTCATGTTAATTTAAAACTACAAATGAAGTGCTTCTAAGTCAAAGCATGTTGTGTAAGAGCAGAACATCTGAAGCCTGTCTTCCAGCAGCTTGTCTCCTATACCCTTTTTAAATTATTTTTTTACTTTTTCCATCTCTGTGTTGCACTTTTTTTTACTTTTTCCATCTCTGTGTCCCTCTCCCACACGTGCAAATACTTGCTATGGTAACCCACCACTTCTCTCCTGTGATGGTCCACCCAGCAACAGGCAGGCATGCAGTCACAGGTCTGGGCTTGTGCCTGTTGTGTTTGAACGGCTGCCTACCTGTTGCTGAACACAGCAATTCACAGCAGGGTTCTGGCTTCCCTCGGTGGGCACACAAACCTGTATGCTTCCTACCTGCCCGGCTTCCAGTTTCAGCAGCCATTCATGAGAGTCTGTTGCCTCTATCAAATAAAATTGAAATTGGGCAATGGATTCAGAAGTCAGCTAGAGAGATGGGAGTCGGTTTCACAGATCCCATCAACCTTGTTTTCTTAGGAAGCCATTTTGGAAACGTTGCTGGCTTGAAAGATACTGATCATAGTGTTGAAAAATGCACACTTTTCTCTGTAATACAAGACTAGATTAAATAATCTTAATTCTTGCAGATACGATTAAATTATAGCAAGTTAAATCATTGATAAATTATCAGTGTTTCTATATTGTCTTCAGAGAAATTTTAAAGAAGAAAGTTAATATTACAATATGTAATCCTTCCACATATCGCTCAACAGTGGTAGCGGAGAACTGTAGAGCAGTCCATATATGAACAGATTTCACTTGCAAAGGCAACAGGTCTTTCAGGGTGGGATCTTCATAAAAATTCGTAGCCAGGATGTCAGTGTAGCTCAGCCATTATGATCTGCTTTTGATTTGTAGAATGAAAACTCCTGGAATGTTTTCATTTAAACTTATGAGGAGTATTTTTTGCCTCTGAGGGTAAACATGGGATCTTAAAATAACTGGTACTACTGATGAGAATAACTTTTCAGCGTAATATAAAATGGCTTGTTTGTGTATCACAAGTGCCAATGAGTGAAACATGATGTTTGGGACATGTTGTACTTAGTATTGGAAATAATTATTATCATTAACTGTTGATGGGATTCCCTTATATGGAACTTTCAATGCATGGGATATATCAGAATACAATAAATAAGGCTGGGGTGGGGGGGTTGTATTTTGGCACATATATTGAAATATCAGCTTGGGCAGCTGAAGTACATTTTTGTCAGATGTTTGTCACGTTTTCAGCTTTGCTGCCTGAAGGAGGTACGTTACCTTTTTTTTTCCCTAGATACAAAAATATGGAGTAGTTAAACTTTTGTAAAGTTTTCTGGATACTGGCAATGAATGATATGCTAACTTAGGGAGTGCATGGGGTTTGTATGTATAGGATTATGTATAGGATAACAGTCTCAGGGAAAGGTTAGAATTATTATGAAGATAAGAGGGGTGGTTTTTTCGGTCATCTTTCCAAGTCAGGTAACTTTTCTAAGTTTCTTCCTGAAATTACTTCTGTAGAGCATCAGTAAATCACATTTAATGAATAAAAAGCGTTAATATATAATAGTTGGGAGGCTTTACCTTACTTAAAAGTTCTGTTGAAAGACATGGAGAATTTTCAGTACTGAATAATGCATTCAATGACTTATTCTCTAAGTTCTTCCCACATACACATGCACTGAAATAACCAAAATAACTAAGGACCTGGAAAATTAACATGCCAACAGAAATACACACAATTTGCAATTGGACTATAAAAAGCAATTTATTGTCAGTTACAGGAGACTTACTTTTAAAAATCTCTTTTGTATTACATGAAACTGTGGAAAGTACTAAATTAACAAGATAATTTGGGGGGAGGAAGGGAGGAAAACACAAATGATAGTCTTTATTCTTGGATTGCATTAAGATTTTGTGGAAAGAACTGCATACTCGTAAACCAAAGTAGAACTGTGTAGTTTGCATTTTAAATATCTGTGCAGTTGGAATTTACTTTGATGATATCCTTCCAAACCACAGAAATGTGAGTTCTCCTGTGTTATACTGTGTCCATGAGCTGCTAATTCATTGATAAGAACCCATCATAAAAATATCCCCTCTTTAGAGTTAAATCCTGAATATAGAAGTCACTGGTCATTTTGTTGTTAATAATCTCTATATACTATGGCATCATCTATTTTAAACTGAGAGCTAATTGCAATAGTGTATTGTAATTCACTGATAGTGAAACCTACTCCTTCTTAATATGTTTTGTGATACTGACTCCCAAAATGAAACTTTTCCAATTCTGGAATATTACAAATTATTTAATTATTTATTTGTTCGCATGTTATCAAATTTTACACTGTGTTTATAGAATAGAATAGCATAGGCTAGACTATTTCAGTTGGAAGGGACCTGCAATGATCATCTGGTCCAGCTGCTTGAATAATTCAGGGCTGACCAGAAATTAAAGCATGTTATTAAGGACATTGCCCAAGCGCCTCTTAAACACTGACAGGCTCGGGGCATTGACCACCTCTCTAGGAAGCCTGTTACAGTGTTTGACCACCCTCTCGGTAAAGAAATGCTTCCTAATGTCCAGTCTAAACCTCCTCTGGTGCAGCTTTGAACCATTCCCACGTGTCCTATCACTGGACACCAGGGAGGAGAGCTCAGCACCTCCCTCTCCACTTTCACTCTCCTCAGGAAGCTGCAGAGAGCAATGAAGTCACCCCTCAACCACAGAAAGATGCTGTGAGGGACAGTATCAAAAGCCTTACTAAAATCCAGAACAACTACATCTACCCCCTTCCTTTCATCCACTAGGCGGGTGACCTTGTCATAGAAGGAGATCGAATTAGTTAAACAGGACTTTCCCTTTGTGAACCCACATTGACTGTGCCTGATGACTGCATTACCTTATATAATATCACGTAAGTGTTTTATCCATTATAACAGAGTATATACTCAACAACTGCACAACTTCGTACATCATTTGGCATCATTAAACTAGTTATGTTGAGCTGTAGATGTTGTTAAAACAGTATGGTCTCTTTATCTGCAGAGTACTTTAAAAAAAGTTTAGAACATACATAAACATGGAGATACACTGTTAAAGGTATTGATTACCAGTACATTAAGCAAGCACTTTACAAGTTCTCACTAACAGAGTCTAGAATGACAAAGGGACTTCTCCCAGCTTAGTTTCTGCCATACCTTTTCCCACTTGGAGTACCTGGGCACAGGGTGACTGGAGAAGTCACATGGTACAGGAGGCATAGAGTTCTAGTCTATCTGCAGGCAGGCCTGTGTCTGACCTAAACATCGGCTCTGCAGTCCAGTCACAGTGAAAGCTGTCACTTGTGCTGCAAGAGAGGCAGTAGGCTGGAGGCAGAAGTAATTTGGTCCTGATAAGTCTATTGCGTCTTAGGAAATAGGAGAATTCCAGCAGACGTGATTCACTACATCCATCTTCATTAGTGATTTAGCACGTTGGAGAGCTTCTTTCTGGTGCAGATTTACGTTGCATCTATACTTGGAATCATGCTGCATGCAATTAAGTGTTCTACAGATGTGCTGAAACTTGTTTCTCCTGGTGGAGCCAACACTTGAAGTTTCACACTGGGAAGCCTTTCAGAGTGCCTCGCCTGCAGTGTGGACACAAAGTCTTTGAGCAACTGGCTTTGCTTCTGCATAGTGTGCTTCTAGGACTGATGTTTGGCACTAACTTCATTGCCAGCAAAGATGTGATGTGGATACCCCTTAATACGTCACAGCAAATTGAACCTCGATCCTTCCCTCCATGCACTGCATCACTTGGTAATGTAGATATTTGCATTGTGCAAATGGCAACGGAGTAGCCTGAGTAGCCTGTAGGAGTGAAAGTGTAATGGGCTGGTGATCTAGAGCCTTGGAAGACAGGGCAGATGTCTCCTTCCAGCTTTTTGTCTAATACAATCCTGTATAAGACCAACTGTTTGTCTCTCCTGTAAGTGGAAACGAAGGGAGCTCTGTAACCTCCACTGTATGCGCCTTACGCCGGTCATAGTGGTATCATTCATCTGTTCAAAGTAAAACTGTTGCCTGTTGTTTTTAAGTGTATGTTGTGTTCCATGTTATCTGCTTGTCTGTCCTAGACAGTTGGCTTTCATCCAGGAAAGTTAAGTATATGCTGGATGCCATTAGGTGTATACTTAAAACACTTGACTGATTTTGAGGCAGATATTAAGAGAAACTGGTTAAGAGTGGAATTCTGGTTAAATGTATAATTTGTTTTTGTTCTTTTCCTGAAGTAGTTTTCTTAATCTGGTAAAAGAACAGTATGTCACTATGCATCTTTGAATTCTGCATTTTCTGATGTCTGTGCCTTCCTTCAAATGAAGTAATGCAGACTTTGTACAGTTTAGACTGTTGGCACATGCAGGTTTAATGAGAGGATGTTGCTGTGATTTTCTCTTTCAAGAAAATCTAAGTCATCTTCAGGAAGCAGAGTTGAAATTAACTGGAAATAAGATTATGTATACTTTATAAAAGAGTTTAAGGTAACTTTTGATTTGTAACAAGTTGATTTACTTAATAGAATATGAACAAAAGTGTGTTTCACAGGGTTTAGTGTTATTCAGAGTAATGTCAATGCTACTGTTTCTGAGGGTTTGTGTTTGCTGTTCATAGCGTAGCACGTAAAGTTACATTTTCACTTTGACAGGAAGAAAAACTATAGTGGGGGGTATTGTGAAATGCAGTGTTTCCCTCTGACCTAGTTTTTCATTTTCCTGTCTATGAAAAAAAATCAACATAGGTGATTATAAATTTGCAAGAGGAGATATAGGATTTAAGTACTCCTCGTGAGCAGTTTTTGGAGCTCTGTTTTGGAGTTCCATGTCCTGTTAGAACATCAAGTTTTTCTATCTTTAAACTAAGTAGGTGCATTTCTTACCCTTTATGCCACCTTCCATTTCTCATTAGTAACTTATCGATTTCACGTTCTTTATAATGTTTTTGGCATAAAATCACATGGATATGCTTTTTGCTGGTTTTACAATAGGAGATAGACATGTGCCTCTCTACATATGTTTTGGAAAGCATGATTGTATTTGAGATTTTAAGTCACAAATAAATAAAAGCATTACAGTAGCTACTATGGAAATCATACCTTTTTCATGCAGCTAACAAATTTGTGTCCTGCCATTCTGTGAAACGGACTTCAAAACATTCTCACACAGCTTTCTATCTGAATAATTTTTATGTGTTCCAATGTATGCATAGTATACTCACTAAATTTCACGGGTATGTGTATATGTGTTTTCAGATATAAAGAATGTGATACTATAAATCTAAATCTCCACATAATACATGTAGTCTCCATGTAGCTTTTGTGCCACAACATCTGCATGAAAAGACTGACATAAAATTTGTCTAGAAGTTTGTGGAGTAATCTTTAACATATTTCTTGATCAGTTTACACCTCTATCAACAATATTGCCAAACTACCATGATTTTTCTTCTCTTGTATTTAAATTTTCATTAATTTACGGTCCAAACATGTGTAGTGTGGCTAAATATTTCCTTAGTAATCTGTATCTGAATTAAGAATATTCTGAAAGTTTTCTTTTTTTTTTCCCCCTAAGGATATGGCCCTTGTTGCCCCTGAAGCGCCTTCAGAACAAGCTAGAAGGGTTTTCCAGACATATGACCCTGAGGGTATGGACTCTATAGTTCTTTCTGAAATAAGATTTCATAATTGAAATGTACTCATTCAGTAGAGACAAATTCCAAATAGTAATGAATACTGCATTGTGTAGGATATCTCTTCAAAAACAGGACCATTATTTTCTAAAATTTGTTCCAAATGCTGCACTTTCAAATCCATTGTCCTTTCCATGCCAGGGTAATAAGCTGTTTACACCTGAGCTGATTAAGAGAGGAATGAAATACTTAGTACTCAAGACAAGAAGTTTTCAATACAGTAATCTACAAGTGATGTGAAGAAATTTTCTGAAAATTCTGTAGTAAGGGAAGTTGAGTACAACGTTGTGCAGCAGGAAGTAGAGTTCTTAGAGGATAAGCTTTTTAACCTTGTAATGTTGTTTGTAATTAGTATAAAGCTTAAATATAATTTGATTTCTCTTAAATTACATTCCGATAAAATAACTCGTCTGCTATGATTGCATTCTTCAGGAAATTTTGTTCTTGAATGTATGTGGCATACACTGAAATTTTTCTTATGTTTTGGAAAACAGCAGATGTCTAACATTTGGATATTATTTTTAGCTACTCAAAAGGAAAAAATGTACAGTTATTACCCTGTGGTATCAAATGGAAATTGCTGTAAAGAGATTGAATTTTTAGGAAGCATTAAGCTTCTAAGTGTATGAATGATAAGCCCACAGTTTCCTTATTGCACTCGTCATTTTTTCTGAAGTGGGAGAGAAGTGTTTGAAAACTACATTCCTTCTAGAACCCCACTATTTTTTTGCAAATTTTAGAGATAAAGATATGCAATATTTGTATTTTGAATAAAATTTGTACTCCTGGAATGCATTCTGTTTCTTTTCCTAATGAGAAGCTTTGCTACTCCTTCAGATAATGGTTTTATACCTGACACTCTGCTAGAAGATGTAATGAAGGCTCTGGACCTTGTTTCAGATCCTGAATAGTAAGTATAATAAAACTTAAATATTACAGAAGTATCAAATAACCACATATCAATTATAATTAAGGGTTTTTTTATGGATTCAGTTAACCACATCAGTTATAATTTGGGGCTTTTTCTAGATTTTTTCCTAGCTAGCATTCTGGGCACAGAATGTTATTTTGAAGTGTTTAAGTCAACTTTAAATTGAATGGGGGGAATCCAAATTAAAATGTCTCTAACTTTGGTAGTGATAACTAGAAGCCAAAAAACCCCTCAGACTTACTACATTACTGTATATTACTATTATATTGAGGAGAGAGTTGTGAATATATTTCTGTATGTTAATGAGGGTAAAACTGTGTGACAAAAGAGCCAAACAACCAAGGTTAGCATACAACACGAGTGGAACTGTCTACAGGGTTTGAAGCTGAAACCTCTTCAGTTACACTTTTGTTCCCACCAACACTCAGTACCTTGTAGTGTTTATAATTGTCATTTGTTTCCAGAAATGACACCTTGATTCCTAGGATTAGAGATAAAACTATCAAATGAAAAAGGCAATTTAATTTAGATCTTACATGGACAGACAGGACTAATATTCAGTGGCGGCAGTTAACCTTCGGTGTCAAAGTTTACCATATTTTGCCACTAATTGCTTAGCCCAGGAAGGAGAACTATGTGCTTGAACTTTTTTACATCTCCAAAAGATGGTTCTGCTCTTTTGTAAGCATATGGTCTAGTTTATTGGGTTCTAAATCCGTTGTTTCTGTGGAATGGCTGTGGAGACTGCAAGTTGACTTACCAGAGTCATCTGAAATTTGATTGATGCCATTTTCTGTCCTTTCAAATGTTACAGAGCACAACAAAGTTTACTGTGCTGTTCTCTGTGGAGAATGAGAGTGAAAACTGAAATCAAAAGACAGCCAGGAAACTAAAACCAAAGAAACTACAAGACAAAAAAGCTAGTATTCATATTATGTCAATAAGTGGTGAAATCTGCAAAAGATTTTTTTAAAGGGAGGGAAGGAAAAAAGCCTTAGTTTAATAGGTCTGAGAAGCTTTCTTTTGGCCTTTTTGTTCTGCTGCCTCAATAAATCTGCAAAAATGCTCTTACTGCATCAGCAGTTTTTTCCATTTGGCTGTCTGGCCTTCAGGGAGTCTGTGGCACAGCCCTGGCCTATTTTATTGTGCATGGCACATTGAATATAAATTGACGTAGGAAGAGCCAGTCAGAAGGCCTACTACATTGAAAAGATGTGATCAAACCATTAAATATTCAGTCTTTAAACATCTCCTTGTAAATAAAAGTGTTGTCTAATGTTACTGTCTTGAGGACCAACTCTGTTTTGGTTGTAGATGTCTTGTCTATTTAATGTGTAACACAAGTATAAATAACACATTTCAAATTACATACAGGCTTTTCTGGTTGTTTTTTGTTTCTTTGTTTGTTTTTAAGTAAAATTGAAGGCATTGCTTCCAAGTGTGCTATTTACATTTTTTAGTTTAAGAACTGAATGGAAATTCTTTGTGATCATCTAATCAGAATCTCAAGATGAGTAACATTCAGACCTGCTTAGAGTTTAAGAATTATAGAGGGGAGAACTTTGTAGAGCAGATGTACATTAAGAAGGTGGATTAGCCATTCCAGTACTGAATACCATTGCATGTGATTTTAGTAAAATTTTCTAGTCTTTTTTGGTAAATACTTGTGAGAACACAGGTCTCTTGTTTGTTTTGTCCATTTATTTCTATAAACCATCTGATACTCTTTAGGGCACCAATTTGAGTACATCTGTCAATCTAGGTTTAGCTTGTTTAAAACATTTTATCCCATCTGTCCATTTGACCAGTGCTGGAAGCTTTTGTCCCTACACACTTCTCAGCCATAATAGTACAAAGGCCATCAGTATCATCACCCCAACATTCATAACCTTTTATGAGTGACTGAAGCACATACACGCACCTCTTTTTGGAGCTCTGCTGTAATACTGGTAATGCTGAATGTCATGAGCTATCTGCTGAATGAAAAAGCCTCAGTTGAAATATACAGCAATCAAATTTTATTTAATCTTCCTTCTTGCTTAATTTATTTAATTATGTACACTGCCTATACTTAAAAACTTAGTATGTCTCTGCTTTTTTAAACAGTCCTTGTGTTTCGTTAGTATGTAGCTTACTTTAATTTTAATACATAATTTTAAGTGCATTTTCAAAATAATCTTTACTTAAATCTGCCTTGGTTCTGTTTACAAACAATGTTTTTACAACTCTGTTACAGCATTTCAAGAATTTGAGCAAGTTTCAGACAGCTAGTGAAATATCTTAAATTTTGTACTTTGAGAGCAGTAAGAATGAGCAATAGGATTAAAGTCCAGTATCTTCCAAATTCTCAGTTGTAGTTTCACTTGAGTAGTGAAAATTCTTTTTTAGATGTTAAATTACCATAGTTTATAGGATATCACATTCAGTTTTACGAATTTTTAAATACCTCTTCCAAGGGCCTTAACAGAGCCGCTCTCTTTAGAACTGTGTAACGTATTCCGTGTGTATTGAGGCAGAAACAAAAAGAAGCCAAATAATTTACTACTCGTACTATGTCAGGACCAAGAAAGGAAGCTACTTAAAAATGAAGACACATAAGTGGTAGCTAAAAGGGTAAAATACTTACAGGCAACAATAAACAGAAAGACCTTAGAAAGACACCTTCTGCCCACAGCCACCAGCAAATGTGGTTAAAGGCCTAGGTGGTAAAAGAGGCAGCTATGAGAAGCTAAGACAACGTCTTCTGAGAGGAAAATGTAGTGCTTACATGAAAAAAAAAAGTGAAAAATCTACATTTATGGCATGTTAAGTGTAAATAAAGCAGAGTTAAAATCTTCTGAAGACTAATCTGCAGAGTTATTCAATAAAAGCTAATAATATGGGGTTTTTACACCCATCAGAACTAGGAGACTTGCAAGAGGTCCGTAGCTCTGATAGGTGGTCCTCAATATTAAAAAGTATTCCAAGTCAGTAAGAAAAGTGTATTGAATTCTTCCTCATCTTCACTGGGGAAGATGCTAGGGAGCTTTCTACACTCAAGCCTTTTTATGGGTGGTCAGGCAACTAAGAGTGTGAATTGTAAAGATAAGTAAAAACACCAACATTCTGAATAAATATCAGAATGAAATTGATGAACTGTCTTAGGTTACATACCACTGTAAACAGTACCAGAATGAGAAGGTGACAAATGGACAGCAATACTTAGAAAAGGATTTGAAGGCCTGTCCGGGGAAAAAAATCACGTCAATGTTTCATGTGTAAACATGGGGTAAGAAGGAACGTTTTCTTGTGGATAAATAACAGATCAAAGGATAAAAATGTCATTTTTTCTTAATGGAGGGAGATCATTAGACGTATTTTACAGGAATTTGTATTGGGTCTGTGAAGTTTGTTGTGGCACCGGTTTTGATTTGAATCTGAGGATTTGAAGGTAGGGATTAATATGATAGTTTGCTGCTAATACAAAAGTATTTGAGATATTAAAAAATTATGTAGAAGGGCAGCAGAAGATAGGGTAACAGAGAAATCTCAATACAGTAAATGTAAATTGATTTCACAGAGGATAAAAGAATCCTGATTTTACATACCCATTGTTGGGCTGTGAACTAGATATTACCATTCAGGAAACAGATCTTAGATTTAAACTGATACTCAGTGATAGACACATATGGAGTGGGATTTCTAGGAATTATGCCATTATATAAGTGCATGATGTTTCACTCCATCTTAAAAAAGAACATTGTAGAAAGATACCAGGAAGGCAACAAGGCTAATCAAAGGTACAGAATAGCATTAGTACAAAGAAGAACTAGGTTAGGACTGTTCAACCTGGAAAAGAGAGACAACCATTGGCATGTAAGAGAGGTTTCTAAAATGAGGAGTTTAATAATAAATAGGGAATTGCCTCACAATACAAAAATGAGGTGTCATCAGGCCGAATTATCAGGTGACAGGTTCAAAACAGAAGGAGATGCTTATTCCCGGAATCCATAGTTTAATTTTAATTTTGTGAGTGGAGTTTATTAAATGCCAGAAGTGTATATGGGTTCAAAGCCCATTAGGCACATGCATGGAAAGAAAAAATATATATCTTTGTGTTTTAGATACTGCCTCTCACTGAAGATGTCTTTGAGCAGCAGACTGCTGGAAATGGGGAGGGTAAACTAGGGATATCACTGTATGTTTGCCCTGTTGTACTCTGTCGTAAGCAACCACTACTGACCACTGTCAGAACAGGATACTGGGCAAGACGCTCTGTTGGTTTGACCCAGTGAGGACATTCTTGTGTACGGTACAACTTGTAACTTAGGCAAAAGTATAGGTAGATGCAAATAAATGTTTAACCGATCTGATGTCTGTAGAAATATATTGCTTATAATTGACATTCATTTGTAGTGACCTGAAATTGTATCATATTCGTGCACTAAGGCTTTCAGATTAGTATTGTTAATATTTTCATTATTTATTGGTTTTGGCTTCTTTGATACCAAGGACATGATGAAAATAAGAAATAAATCTGTTAATTTTATTTCAGTGTACTTAGAAAATCTTGGAGGCTTTTCAAATCTCCATTTAAAAACAGGTTGTTTGGCAGTTATGGAGCTGTATTTAAAAGGTGACTGTTTTATGTATCTCAGTTCAAGAATGCTTACAAGTCAGCAAAACGCCTTTTGGGCTGTAAACGTGGTTTTAGATTATATGGGGTTTTTACCAAATATGGTGGTCCTTCAGAATTATCACTTACTTAATTTAAAATAACAGATTACTTTTATTTAAAAATAACCATGTTTTGGCAACTTGCATGCCATTCTGGTGCAGTTGACACAATTAAAAATAGAATAGTATTGCTATACTTGGCAGCCAGTACCGTGGTAGCTTAGCATAGTCATGCAAGAATAAAAATGTCTTACTCATACTTTTATATTCAATGTTTTTGTCATAGTGTAAACCTCATGAAGACCAAATTAGACCCAGAAGGATTGGGCATCATATTACTGGGTCCCTTTCTGCAAGAATTTTTCCCTGAGCAGGTAATTAGTATTGCTTTGTTGCTGCAGAGCATTGTCTATTCTGCTTGTCTTTGAAATTTAAACACTTCCATCAATATCACAGAAATGTATTTAATAATAAGTATAGCATTCATTTGATACAGCTGACCAGCAAATAACTGCTTGTATTACACAACAAACTGTAGAATTCCATTTTGCATAAGGTGTCCATGATTTTGTCAGCTTTACACCTAAGGAACTCCATTGTAGCGACAAGTACTAAAATTAACTTCAGAAAATATATAATTTTGCATATGAAGTTGAACTGGTTCCCTACTCAGAAAGTTCATCTGAGCTTGTTTTTCTGTGAATAAATGACCATGCTGTTTATATCAATATTATAAATGTCTGCTTTAATTGCTAGCAAATGGGAAAAGGTTACAAATGTACTTTAAACTATTTTTATGTATATCTCTAATAATGTAAAATTTTTGTCAGTTTAACAAAAAAGCCACAATAGAGGTGTGTTTAGCATATGTGGAAATCAGTGTCTGCCAAGGTATTGGAAAATTATTTTCAAACTCTCAAATCTGTTGCCTGTATTCATTAAGACAGCACCACCACTGAGAGGCATGTGTTAAGCTAGCACTGCTGTCCTCTTCTTCCTTTGCCCTGGGTCACATTTTCCTGCCCTCATGCTGCCTCTCCCTCCTGCTACCAGGAACCTCTTTGTACAGATATGTGGTAAACCAGAACAGGGAACTGGTCCAGATGAGAGCTTTCTTTGCAGGTTTTTGGAGGCTTTTTCCATGGCTATACAGTTAGTTGTATTGGCAGAAGAGAGAGGGTTTCCCCAGGGATAGAAAGACAGACTGATAGAGGCAGAAGAAGGGGTGAGAGGAGTACTTCTTTGGAGGCTTTTGTGGCTTAACATGCCATTGAAACTACATGGCTTAATTTTTACAACCAAGGAAATGTGAAACTGATGTTTTTAAAATGCCTTCAGCAATTCTTTTTGTTAAGGGTTGTGTAGCACTGTTCGGGTGTATCATTCTGTACTATGAAACAATGTGGTCATTCAGAAGGCACTAGAACTGCACTGCCAAAGATGGTAGGGACTGAATAATTCATTAAGAGATGATTCATCATCTAGAGGAAAAAGGAGTTTGAGTGTTCATTTTCTCCAGATTTACAGAATTACATCTGCATTGTGTATTGCCAACTGTTTCTTCTTCCTTTCATTTTGTATATCCAGCAGTGGAAATATCTTTAAAATTGAAAATAATTTAATCTTATTTCTTACAATTATATTGCACTTGCAAATCTGGAAGACTCCACTGCTTAATTTTAGGCCCCAGATGCTTAGAATGAAGTTCAGAAAACCAAAGCACATCCTCCATAATTGGCTGTGCCTAAACTGTCCAGTATTGCAGGCCATATGTAGCTGGAGGAGAAGACAGCCATCGTCCAGGGCTGCTGGCTCTGTTGCCTGTTGCCGAAGGCCATCGCTGTCTGAAGAGCAGCTGGAGGATGGAGCATAGTGGAATCATGGGCAGATCCCCACTTTAGTCACCTAGAGAGCTGGTGGAGGAACTCTCTACCTGCTGTAAATTTGGAGCTGCAAAGTCAGTGCCTGTCCATCAAGTACTAATTCCCTGTTTCTCATGATTCCTCACCACTCAGTTTTGCCCGCGCTGTTGAACTTTCTCTGGCTCCAGTACAAAACATGGCAAGTGTTACCACCTTAAGGGTGCAGTCTGAACAATCAGCACATTTTGGACTGGAACTTGCCAGTATCAGTTACTGAACTAATGCTGAGGGCATGGATATGGTGTCTAATCTGCCCATGCTCTGTGGATCAGATAGAAGGAGCCCTTACCCATACTGACACCTCGCTCAGAGTTGTTTCTGAAAATGAAATTCTGCAGAAATTAAGATGAATGTCTTTTTTTAAAATGCTATGAGGAAATAGCAGATGCCAGTGATGGTTAGAATTGTTGATGTTCCCTTTTATACAATATTTGAACATGTAGCTAGTGCTCAGGAGATCCAAATTCTGTTCCTTCTTTGCTGAGAATATTCAAAACCCCATTCTTACTCTCCTAGAAAGTACTAAACATCCCACTTCCCAGTACAAAGGGATCTTAGCTTTCCTTTTCAAAGCTGTTGGCTTAGAAGAAAAATATTCAAAGATCATTCAGCCTGAGAGAGCAAGCCTGACTCTTTAGTGCTTAGGGCAGTCACCTTGAGAGGGAGATTCCTGAATTTCCCAGTAACCCCTTTTTTGGGAAACAATGACTGCACAATATTCTTAACATCCATGGGACAGGAACTTGAAAGCAGCACTTCTTTTCCTTCAGGGTGAGCATTCCTTCCTCAGGGAAAAGAATAAGTGCCCTCTCCTTCCCAGCAAAGCTTGATTTTATTTATGTCATCTTTGTGAAGCAACTTTTGTAAGTAGAGTTGCCACTTACCTTGCTTTTCACCACCTACCCTCCACTGAATAGCCTGGGTTGCTGCGAGACCTACACAGAGAAAAGGTTTTTGAATCATTTAAGAGAAGAAAAATGCATGACGACTTTTTGTAATCTGATGGATGTACTGTAACCTGAGCAGATTTCTTCTCATTCCAGCCTTTACCTCCATGTACTTAAAAAAGGGATAAACTTTTGTTTGGAGCCTGGTCCAGTAGGCATAAAAGAGATCATATTACACCTGATTTCTGTTTCCTGACTCAGTGAAATGCAAAGCTTTTCAGTCCTTTTAGGAGTGAAGTATTTAAACACCTGGAATGGTGAAGGTTGACAACTGCAGTATATCTGCTGTTAGGCCTCAGCTGAACGGGTGTCTTCACAATTAGTTTACAGTTAGGCAGGCATGGGCATAAGTTGCTTTTCAGGTCTCAAATGTAGGGTTGGAGACTGGATCTGGTCCTTAGTAAATATTTAACTTCATAGCATCCAAACAGTCATACATACATGCAAATGTGACTACTACGTAAGGTGTCCAACTTCAAAAATTAGGAGAGTTTCTACATGGTCAGTGCTGAGGTTGTAGTTTGTAAGTGTCCAGATGAACATAGAAAATCATGACTTGCTTTGGGGGGCATTAGCCATTAATTTACCTTTTTTTATTTCTGATGAGAAAGGTAAAATGAACAAAATCTTCAAGATGATGTCACCTAAAAGAAATTGTACTTTTTTACAGTTTCCTTGAGTCTACCTGTTTAAATGCATCTGTCTAGTTTTACAGAGAAAAGGCTGTGAAGGCATGATGCATATGTCACATGTAATTAACTGTCTTCTTTCTACTAGGACTCTAGGGTTTCAGAGTCATTCACTGTTTATCATTACAATGGACTGAAGCAATCTAACTATAACGAAAAGGTAAGATTTAAGAAACATAAATGTATCCCTAATAACAATTAGTATGCAAAACTGACTATAGTTACAGGCAAAATAACTTGAAATAGACTTTCTACAAAACTATTATTTCAGTCATTTTCTTCCAAAATGGTATATTTGGAATTGGGAACGGCTTTGTGCTCCTGATCGTATTTTAGCTAGTATAGTAAGTTGGTTGGCTAGACCACATCTCTTAAGCTATGGATTTTGAAAGCATTTCTCATTCTTATCCATGAGAAGGGGAATCTGAAATGTAAAGGACAATGGAGATGTAACACAGACAAACTGCATCTTCTGTAAGTAACACTACATTTAAATTGAGATGTTTGGAATTTTTTATGAAATATTTGAATCAAAAATCAGTATTTTTTAGAACCACTTACTGGGGGCCAGAAATGACATGTTTTGTTTTCAGCTTTCTTGGAAGGAGGGGTATACATGACACACCATGACTGCCTCTAAGTTCTTGAATTAGCATTTAGGGTAGAAAAGTATAAGGCATTAATAGATATAAAGAATGAAAATTACTTCCAGTAAGAAAACGCTCTGAGAAAATACTTCTACAGAAGAAAATACTTCTACAGAAGAAAATACTTCTACAGAATAGCTTGGAGTTAAGTCCTCAAAATTACCGCTGTGAGATCTTCAGCAGTTTCATACCCCAAAATGTAGGCAAAAGCATTCAAAGATGCATTTATGTTCACTATTAAACATATATACATAATCAAGAAAGTTTAAGTTTTTGTTTTCAAAGAGTTCTGCTTATAGCATTTTAAATATTGTTCTATGAATAGAGCTAATTTGCAACAGAAGTTCCATTTTATGGAAAATTAATTCCATAAAGTTAAGTCTAAGGAACAAAGGAACACAGCCCCTATAAAATAACAATATCAAACTTTGCAACTACAGCAGTAGTATATCTGTTGTCACAGAATTTTTGCATTGCATTTCCTAGATTTTTTTTTTTCACAGTTTTGGCCTTTACTGTCTGTTGAAGTAAACACTCAGATTAATATTGCCTGATCAGGATTTTCAGGTACTTGAGTCTAAGCAATTAGGTTTTTTCCATTTTATGCCTTATTTCATTTTTTTAAAAAGTATATAAAACTCCTGGATTTTATTTGTGTAGTAAAACAAAACAGTAAGACAACAAAACTTCTCCTAACCTGGTGAAAATATCATCTCAGACTTTTTAAACAAACACAGGCTGACATAATTGGTTTTATTTTGACAGGTCATGTATGTAGAAGGCACAGCAGTTGTTATGGGTTTTGAAGAACCGATGCTACAGACCGATGACACTCCTGTAAAACGCTGCTTGCAAACCAAATGGCCATATATAGAATTACTCTGGACCACAGATCGATCTCCTTCTTTAAACTGATACGTTGTGCATAAACAACATACTACTATTGAATGCTTGAGTGGGGATACAGGAATTGGTATTTGCTTGGAAAGTGGTATGCTTTGACTGTGTGAGGTTATACACTGGTATCATTGACAATTTGTAAATAATGATTACAAACACTTTTTCAGTGTTAATTGGAATATTTAATTTTTTAATCAGATTGATTTCTACTATAATAGTTTGTCTTTTTTGGCCACTGTAGTACTGTTAATGTGAGTTCTCCTAAAAAAAAAAATAAAGCCTACTTATAAAGTCTTAACATTATTTTGCCATCTCATGAAGATTTGAAAAATCTGATATTGCAGAATCTGCGTATTAGAAGTCAGATCTTTAAAACAAAACATATTCCGTTTCCTCTGAATCACATAGGCATGTTTTATTATTTAAATTATATTGGCTTACATTACAGTACCATAATGTGTGGACTAGACTGGCCTTTGCACTGGATATGTGTTAATAAGTTTAAATTTTCTGCAATTTTCCTAAAATCTAATTTTACCTGAAGAGCTTGCACAATGTGACATAAATATGATACATTTTTAGGAATATTAGTAAGTATAATTCATATATACTTTTCTTGGCAGTTGTATATTACTGTGGCTTCATTATCAGGCATGTTAAAAGTGAACAGATAATCTGAGGAAAAATAGATGTATTAATATTTATTTGAATTTGTATAAAAGAAATGTAAAAACAGCGGAAATAATTTCTTGTTCTATAATCTCTAAACTATTCAAACTTATAATATTGCCAAATATCTCTGCTCAATTTGTCCAAACAGAAGTGTAAGCCAGCATTATTGTATGTGTTAAGTGCATGAGAACATCTGTTATTACATTATTATATTCCTTTATTTATTATCAGCTTGTTAGCCCTAAAATTAAATCTTTTCCTTAAATCATGATGTATTCTTTTAGGTTTGGTTTTAATCATACTTGTTTACTGCCTCTCTTAAGATGATGAAAAGGGACCGTGGGTTTAGAAATGTCACGTTTTGAGTTGAACACATCTCAGGAAAAAAACAACAAAAGATAATTTATTGCATCTTAACTGTGATAGTAGAACCTACGCTATTGCCAGCAGGGCTGAATTTCACATTCAGAATTATTTACTTTTAAAAAAATTATTTTCATGAGTAAAGAATAATATGACTCTAGAATGATCATCATGGAGGAAACCAAACTGATTTGATTGAAAATGAGGTATGTAGTCTGGGGGAGAAACCCTTGTTTGGAGAATTTGCAGTGTAAAGCGTCTAGTAGTGGTGGCAGAAAGAGAACATCCTTTGCATGACACTTGCAGATATGTCCTCTGCAAGACTGTACATTGTATCTGTTAGATTTACATCTGGAAATGGGTGAACTGTATGGCTCTGTGGTGGGTTTGCCTTGGCTGTCTGCCAGGTGCCCACCCAGCTGCTCTTTCACTTCCCCTCCTTAACGAGTCAGGGGGAAAAATAGATGAAAAAGCTCCTTATATCATCAAGATAAGGACAGGGAGGTCACTCGGCAGTTATCATCATGGGCAAACCAGACTCTAAATCAATTTAATTTATATCCAATTAAAAATAGCGATAGTGAGAAAGAAAATATTAAAGCCACCTTCTCTCTCATCCCCCTTCTTCCCAGGCTCAACTTCAATCCTAGCTCCTCTACCTCCTCTGTACCAAGTGAGGCAGGGGCATGGGGAATGGGGGTTGTGGTCAGTTCATAAAACTTCATCTCTGACACTCCTTTCTCCTCACACTGTTCCCCTGCTCCAACATGGGGTCCCTCCCATGGGAGGCAGTCCTCCATTAATTTCTCCAACATGGGTCCTTCCCATGAGCTGCAGTTCTTCATGAACTGCTCCAGTGTGGGTCCTTTCCATGGGGTGCAGTCCCTCAGATATGGACAGCTTCCGCATGGGTGCCCCACAGGCCATAGGTCCTGCCAGCAAACCTGCTCCAGCGTGGGCTCCTCTCCACAGGCTGCAGCTCCTGCCAGGAGGACAGCCACCTGCTCCAGCGTGGGGTCCTCCAAGGGCTGCAGGTGAATCTCTGCTCCACCATGGGCCTCCATGGGCTGCAGGTGAATCTCTGCTCCACCATGGACCTCCATGGGCTGCAGTGGCACAGCTGCCTCACTGTGGTCTTCACCACAGGCTGCAGAGGAGTCTCTGCTCTGACACCTGGAGCACCTCCTCCCCCTCCTTCTTCACCGACCTTGGTGTCTGCAGGGCTGTTTCTCACATTTTCTCACTCCTCTCTCCCAGCTGCCACATTGTGTTTTTCAGCCTTTGTTAAATATGTTCTTACAGAGACATCACCAGCTTTGCTGACAGGCTTCTCTTTGGCCAGCAGCAGGTCCATCGTGGAGCCAGCTGGAACTGGCCCTGTGCAACATGGGGATGGCTCCTGGTGACTTCTCACTGCTGCAGCCCTGGCCACCCCAGCTACCAAACAAGTTCAATCAGGACTTGTTTGAAAACCTAACTTCTGAAATTACCATGACCATTCCTTACTGCAGAACTGACATCAGTGTATCTTGCCTCTTTTTGAGATTTCTTTTTCTGAAAAAAATAATTTGCAGATTACAATAATTTGAAAAGGTTCCTTAATTCATCCTATCTGACTCCCTTCACTTAGAACACAAGTATTCCTCCTGGCTGTGTGGGCCTGATGCTAAAAGACTTGTGCAACAGTAGTATTGCTACTCAAAAGTATATACATAATTAATTAAGATAACTGCTTTCATCTGGCCTGCCTGGCAAGTCTGAAACTTTAGTTTTCCTAAAATGCTCAGGCTTGATAGGTATTTGCCTTAGCTGGTTTTGCACATTTGAGGTAAATGTCTTCAGGCAGAAGGGGAAGGTGACAATTCGCTTTCCTTGCTCTTTCTCCTGGATTACAGTGCCTGTCTTGGCTTGTACCAGAGTATCTCACAACAGAGCTTGCACTGAATCATGGCTTGAATCTGTTAGAATAAACAGCCTTCTAGTCCAGGGTCAGATACAATTTATGTTCTATCTCACAGAAAATAAAATGTAGAAGCTCAGGTGATGTGAGATCTATATATAGGCATTAGTCTACATTAAAACTTCTGCCATACTCCAGAGAAATGTAGCTGATGCTCAGTGTGGTATAAGAACTCTGATTCCTGTGTCTTTCTTTTTCCATCATACTGCCCAGTTGTCTGAGGCCTGGCTTCTGGTTTACTTCACACATTTTTGAACTATAGGCACTGACTAACAGTGCTTAATGGAACTTAGGCAGCTCATCTGAGCGCCCCAGCCAAGAGAACCTTTCTGTCCTTTCCTCCCAGGTGGGCAAAATGGGAGAGATTCTGACTTCATGGAAATTCACCTTTTTTTTTTGTGTGGTTATTCAGAAGGCAGTCTTATAATATGTGGGACATTAATGTCTGGTACTTTTGATTTCCTTCCATAGAAAAGTGACCAGAAACCTATATGATTTATACAGGTTGTTCTGCTCTAAGTGCCAAATATATAGGCTGCATGTGTGTGTGTATATATAAATATGGATATATTGCAGTTTGCAAATTGAGGCTTAGTAAGTAATACGAGAGCATTCTACAGGATTAAATACATGCTTTAACTAACCAGAGCAAATTGATAATGATAACTGTGAGAAAGCACATGAACTAAGTAGGCAATTAGATTATATTTTGTTTAATACTCTAGGTGAATGATTTTTTACGTATTGCACAGTGCTTCAATTTTAATTGCCACAGAAAGGTCACTATCTTCTGTGAGACAAGTAGTGTCCTAGCTGGCAACATGGTACAGTCAACAGGCCATTGGATAGTCGGTCCAGAAAACTGGGTTCTCCCTCCCGAATGTCAAAGCCCTTTGAGAAAGAAAATTGTTCACCTACATGTTGGTTTTTCTTTGCTCTAAATTCACTTTCATAAAGAGATGAGGGGAAAAAGAGGTCCTGGGGTCAACTGCTGGTTGAATGGTAAAGAGAAATTATTTCCACTTTGATGTGTACTGAAGTTTGCAGTTAGATACTCTAAAGAAATTAACTAAAATAAATAAAGCCTACTTCCAGTGCCTCATATTAGCCCAGATGAGTTATATTTGAAGGCTTAAGGCTAACAAATACATTTTTGCTTTGTTAAAGCCTGAGCTGTTCCAGGTAAGCAGCCAGTATAAATCCAAATATAAATATCCTTGTTACAATCCGCATCAAGTCCCCTTTAAAACAATGAATCACTTAAGTACTTGCAGGGCACTTTGTTTTTTGAATATTTCTGTAAAAGTTGTCTTTATCTTTCAGGCAGTTATAATTCTCCTTATCTGATCTGTCTGTGTGCTTTTTTATTCTCTGTTCTTTGTGAGGATGAATTTAGGGCAAAGAAGTCAAAGATGGACCTGAATGGAGCAGGCAAGTGGTATGAGAGTAAAATCCGTTAGGACAGTGAAATGGCTCTGTCTGTACAACGCTTCCTGAGCAGGAACAAAAACTGCCATTAGTGCAATGCATACCGTGGTGCATTTGCTTTCCAGCTAGATGACTGTCTGCAGGCAGCCTGTGGACAGTTACGCTGCGTACTCCTGGTTGCACACAAAGCTGCTTAGCGTACAGCAGCAGGCACACTCTGGAGAGCACCTTCAGGCTGCAGTTGTGGGTTTGGTGAGGACTGTGCTGCAAGTCTGCTGAATGCAGTAGCCTGAGAGGTGCAGTGTGAACACTGACTGAGTGCATTCAGAGCCTCCCCTGCAATGTCCCTCCTGTTCCATCCTCTGGGGGCTCATGCATGAAGCAGACAGTCTGTGCTTTCACCAAGATAGTAGATTGCCTCATTAGAGTCTGGTTTACATCGGTTTCATATTGTTAAACTAGTTCATTCTCATAAATGAAGAAAAAATAGTATTTCCATGAGATGTCTTGAAAATAAACATTTTTTTTTCTACAGGCTATAAGTTTAGGCTGCTAGAAGACTTAGTCTGATCACTTTCAAATTAGCTTTAATGCTTTTCATGTATGAATTACTTCTGCTAATATTTTTGAACTTGGGGCCAGGGCTGCGCCACCTGCCTCATGTGCTGCACCACTCTTAAATACATTATTCACAGATGCACTGACTGGCTCATCCTTGGTCAGAGATGGGTCCAAGTTGGAGCTGGGGAAGCGTCCAGCAGCTTCTCACAGGAGCTATCCTTGCAACCCCACCGTAGAGCATGGTCACATCCTCCTTTTACCGTCTTGCTTTGCAACAGGAGAATCAATACAAAATACTGTCTCTGTAATGGTTCCAATTACAGTTCAGAAGAAGGTTTCCTGCCCACAGAGAAAAAACTAGGAAACAACTAAGAAAAAAGGTAAACTTTCCTGTGGGAATTGGACACAGGCTTATGTGCTGCCTTGTTTTGAAAAGTTTTAACAGTAAAATTGTCATTAATTTTGACAAGATTTATGTTAAAATCCCATATGATTCTTTGAAATACTAATCCTTCCTCTGCTAGCAGGTACATTAGTAAACAATGGCATAAATAAAATTCAAGCTTTCATAACAGAAATACTTGGAAATACTAATATTTAAGTTTTTCTTCAACAAAACTTTCCATAGAAGCTTTGGCTGATCTATTTTTAAGACTGGAAAGACCATAATGATATATTAACCTCACCAACTGTAGGTAATGTAAGCTGTAGAATTCCACACCATGTATCTTGTATTTTTCTGTATAAATTATTTGGTCCCACGTCTGACCTTCCAGTTATTCTGTAGGATAGATAACAACTTTTGGTCTCTTGGCTGAATGTTCTTATAAAAGTTCTCTGACCTGGCTCCAGGTCAGGTTCTAGAGCCTATTAAGACTTTTTTAGTTCAATATTTAAAGCAGTTAGTGTATCAGGCCATGAGTATGCTAAAGACCAAACTTTAGTCTACCAACAACCGAGGCAGCTGGTTATACCTCTTGAGCAGTGTAGATCACAACATCCAGTCCTAACATTTTTGAAGTCTGAGGAAACCAAGGTCTGGAGTAAGCTTCCAGTGATCAGAACAGGTCCAGGTTATTTTGGCAAGCACTGCAAATCCTCTGAAAAACTAAAAGATTGCTCTTTTTGTTTGTCTGTTTTAGTTGATTTGGAATATCCTACACTCATGTCTATATATGAAAAAAAAATCAAAACGAAAAGGTTAAGGAGAGGGGGACTGCTGTATGTTAACCCTTTCAGGGTAAGAGAATCTTGAAAAAGTTATCATTCTTTTCATTCTGCCCTGCTCTCCATACAGGTTGTAGCACTGATAGCCATTTCAAGCACTTTTTTCCTTTTTTAAATTTGGTTCAAACCAACCAGGTTAGGTGGCATGTATTTCAAACTGAATGGCAGGTACAAGGGAAGCACATGAGAAATGCCTCTGTTCTTCCTATGCCCCTTCTGCTTTTCGTTTGTGTGAACACTCACCTATCTCCAACTGTCCTAATGACTGAATTTTAACTATGTTTTGGATAGATCTGTACAAGATCTACAGCACTAGAATGTGCTGCCTTTTCACTTCCTGAGTGACACAGGGCTGTTGTGCAATCTGAGCAGTTCTGCAAGTCCCAGAGACTTCAGTTGTGATGCTCAGCACCGGACCTGACTGTTGCTGTGCTAAATCAGAGCAAGGCATTATTATCATTCAGCGTAAGGCAACACAACTTGCAAATGCCTTCAGTTGCCTTAGAACCATATGACTTTTAAGAGTAGGCAGTAACCCTACAAGTCACTGAGGTACTTCTGAATTTACTACTGGTGCTTAGATCTCTAAGAGATACTTGTTCAATGTAAAAATAACAAAATAATGTAAATGGTGATGTTTCACTCTAACAGCAAGGGGAAAGTTGGTAAATTGTAAGACGAGCAGATTTAAGGACTATTACAAGCCTGTGGGGACAGCTAAGGGTCACACAGTTAATGCTGGAAATAAACACACTGTTCTATTTTTGTGAACAGGAATGTCAGTCTTATCTGAATAATCTTGCCGTAAAGCACTTAAAATAAAACAAACACAAAAGTAAAGAAACCAGAACCTTAGAAAAAAACAAACTACTCTCAGCTTCTTCATAGGTATGCTCTATTGTGGCACATTTATAAATGGGTTCTCTATTCTTCTGATGTTTCTCTGGTACTGTTTTGGACACATCTGTACTATAAATGCTGAAAAATAATATTTTTTTCTTCCTAACAGAGTTGATTGAACAGAAAATAAAATGTTTCTCCTTTTCTTCCTCTCTTTGAGTTGTCCAGAAAAAATAAAAGAATACTGTCCCCTCAAGGTGTGGGTATGATGCGCCATTTAGCTTTGTAGGGGAAGAGGACATTTCAGGCAGAGTCAGTTTTTGTATATTCTTAACAAAAACAGCTAGAAGACTATTGTGGGGCTTGCAGGGGCAAAACGACTCAAGACAGGAGTTATATAGCCTCATTGTTTTTAATTACTTTTATTAAGAAATTATAAGAGGAGCTTTCTAAAAGCTTCGTTCAACCCCACATGCAATGAAGTTGTATTGGTCTGTTCTGTGGGAGAAGAGGCGTGACACCTGCTCCCACACGGAGCTGTGGTAAAGGCCCATAGCAATGCTTTCCTTCGCAGGAGTGTGAGGTGCCCCCTTCAGCATGTTAAAACTTTGTGTAGCCAGGCAGATTTACAGAGGAATGCATTTCCTAATGGGTTTGGAAGTGTGTGGCTGGGTTTACATCTTTCCTGTGGTTAGAAGGGGTTTTGGTTGCTGTATTTTTTTGAACAGCCACGCTGGCAGTCATATAGCAATCTGATGAAAGTAATTTTTTTTTCCATGCCCTTTAGTTTCCTAAAAGGCATTTTCAGGCACCAGACTCTTCAGTTCAAACTCCTGAAAATGCTGGAAGTCGAGAGAAATTCATGCAGAAGCCACCAGCCACAGCTCTGGCATGTTCCCTTGTGAACACCATTGTCCGAATGTGGCCACTGGGTAACTGCTGGGTGGGTTAAGGGGGGGTCCTAGTTAGCTTACAATTTTCTCAGCTTCACCGGTGGAATTTCCTAGTAAGACACATCGGTTTCCGCAGACGCAGCCCGGTTGGTGCAGTAAAACCATCCCCAAGCATCCCGTTTCACCAGGATGGAGAAACCTCGCCCAGAGCCCGGGACTGTTCGCTGCCCTTGGGGACGAGGGCTGCAGTGGAGGCCGGCTGGGAGCGGCG
>NW_010107708.1:5492-5829 GCF_000699245.1 Pterocles gutturalis | reverse complement strand
ACAAGGAGGACCGCCAAGCTGCCCTGCACGAGGTGGAGATGCACGGCCTCTTCGACCACCCCAACATCCTGCGCCTGGTGGCCCATTGCATGGTGGAGAAGGGCGCCAAGCATGAGGCCTGGCTCCTCCTGCCCTACGTGAAGGTGAGTGGGGGCTCCCCTGGCCACCCCCACCCCCTTGCCACTGGGAGCAGCGGTGGTGACCGGCTGCTTGCGTTTGCCAGGGCGGGACCCTCTGGAGTGAGGTGCAAGCACTGCGAGAGAAAGGGACCTTCATGCCAGAGCAGCGGATCCTCCTCATCCTCCATGGCATCTGCCGCGGGCTCCAGGCCATGCAC
>NW_010107708.1:1452-5467 GCF_000699245.1 Pterocles gutturalis | reverse complement strand
CCAGGTGGCAGAGAGGCTGGCAGGGGGCCCAGTGGGTGCTCAGTGACATCCATCCATACAGGGACCTCAAGCCCACCAACGTGCTGCTGGACGAGGATGACCGGCCCGTGCTGATGGACCTGGGCTCCATGAACCAAGCTCGTATTGAAGTCAACAGCTCTCGGGAGGCCATGGCTGTGCAGGTGGGTGCCATGGGACATCACCCCAGCAGCCCATCCCTCCCCAAAGCCCTTCATCCCCATCCCCACCCTCCTCTCCGCAGGACTGGGCTGCCCAGCGCTGCACCATCTCCTACCGTGCCCCCGAGCTCTTCACAGTGCCCAGCCAGTGTGTCATAGACGAGCGCACAGATATCTGGGTAAGGATGCGGCCCCCCCAGCCCCCACCCCACCACTGCAGGGCTGCCCTGACCTCCCCCGTGCTCCAGTCCCTAGGCTGTGTGCTGTACTGCATGATGTTTGGGGAGGGCCCCTACGACGCCATCTTCCAGAAGGGTAACAGTGTGGCTCTGGCCGTGCAGAACCCCATCGCCGTTCCCCCCACGACCAGGTGAGGAGCTGGGGAGGTTGACCCTGCTCTTGGGCAGCCCCCAGTGCTGTGCATCACTTGGACCACTCCCTCTGCCATCTTTCTTTCCCCAGGTACTCGGCGGCCTTGCAGCGCCTGCTCTGCTCCATGATGACACTGAACCCCGAGGAGCGACCCAGCATCAATGAGGTCATCCACCAGCTGGAGGGGCTGCAGCCAGCGCCGGCAGGACAGGACACCACGCAGATCTGAGCCTGTCCCACCCTGCAGTGGCAATATACTCCGTGGCAAAGCCAGGGAATAGCGGCGGCCCTCACCCCTGCTCCCCCGCGGAGCCCTTGCAGAAGGGATCTCTGCACCTGGGGGAGAGCTGCTGCTCTGTGCTGGAGGTGTGGTGGATTTGGTGTGTTCTGTGCCCTGGATGCTGCTGCCTGGGACTTGGTCCGAGCCCCGGAACTGTGGACGTGTGACCTGCTGTTAAACACGGGGCCCTTGCCGGCTGCTGCCTCCCTGGGGGTTTGCAGAGGAAGGTGCTGTGGGACCCCCCAGGTGACAGCAGCCATGGCCCTGCAGCTCTGCGCCGCAGGAGGGTCACTCGTGCCTGGGGCAGAGCTGTGGTCTGGGTCATGGTGTGGTGCTGCAGTGAAGTGTGGGTGGACCCAGCTCTGCTGCTGCTCTTGGCACCAATGTTGCCTTGTGTTTGGAGTAAAATATGTTCTTGCGGAGGTGTGGACATGTCCCTGTCTGCGGGGACGGGGTCCTGCTGGGGGCACCAGGAGAGCAGGGCACGCTGTCTGGGTCGAGCAGCCAAGTGTCACTGGAGGGCAAGGGCAGTGGAGGACAGCACTGGCAGGGTGGCACAGCCGGAGCATTAGCAGTAAGCAGGGAAAGTTAATCCCTGGCCCCAGCGCACTCCAAAGGGGAGTTAGCACAAGTCTGCAGCTGGAGCCAGGTGCTGCTGTTCAGAGCTTCAGGCTGGGCACTGCGGGAAGGGCTCAGCGCAGGCAGGCAGGTGGTGGCAGGGGGACAGGCAGAGCTGTTAGGCTCCCCGATGAGAGGGAGGTGGGTGCCCAGGCTGGGCAGCTGCCAGAGCTTGGGGGGAAGGGGCAGCAGCCCTGTGCTGGTGGGGTGAGCAGAGCCCCGGGATGGCATGACCACCCTTGGGCTGGAGAGGCTCCCCGGGACATTCAGCAGCTGAGCTGTGCACAGAGGAGGGTAAAAAAAGAGATGCAGACAAGCGGTTTCACAGGGAGCGTTCCCGACCTTTAATCCTCTCACCGCAACACAGCAGAAAAGCAGCCGTGGGGGTTCACACTGCGCTGGATGCCCTTGCAGGGTGCACCCACTGCACCGCAGAGCCAGGCAGGTCCCTTGTCCCACGCTGTGGGCACAGGGACAGGTTGCCAGGCTGCTCCCACTGCTTTAACCACTCTCCTTCCAGACAAGCCCACCTACCCTCTGACTGCACATGGGAAAAAGCCCCAGCAGCTGCAGGTATTTCCTGCTCAGGCTAAATCTGTTCCCCGAGGCTCCAGGATACAACGCAGCATCTACCATGGGGACTACTACCATGGGGACATCTACCACACGAGAAAGCGGTACCCACCCATGGCTGGAGCAGTGAGCGGGGTAGGATGTGTGCCATGGCCCTGGGGATTCTTACCTGCGCAGGGAGCAAGCTGGAGCTGGAGCAGGGCGCTGGGAGGAAGCACAGCAGTAGCGGCAGCAGAGCTGAAGCACTCACTACACACCTGACCTGGCAAGAAACCGATACAGCTGGGGGGTTAGTGGGAGACACAGAGGCTCTGAAACGGTTTATTGCAAAGGGTTTCTGCAGGGAACACAGGGAAGAAGCACGGTCCTCTTGGGCAGGGGCTTCTCTACTCCTCGCCCTCCTCTTCATCCTCGTAGGAGTCCAGGCCCACCTCCTCATAATCCTTCTCCAGAGCAGCCATGTCTTCCCGTGCCTCGGAGAACTCCCCTTCCTCCATGCCCTCGCCCACGTACCAGTGCACGAAGGCTCGCTTGGCGTACATCAGGTCGAACTTGTGGTCCAGGCGAGCCCAGGCTTCGGCGATGGCCGTGGTGTTGCTCAGCATGCAGACAGCGCGCTGCACCTTGGCCAGGTCCCCCCCTGGCACCACCGTGGGTGGCTGGTAGTTGATGCCCACCTTGAAGCCCGTGGGGCACCAGTCCACAAACTGGATGCTGCGCTTGGTCTTGATGGTGGCGATGGCAGCGTTGACGTCCTTGGGCACCACATCCCCACGGTACAGCAGGCAGCAGGCCATGTACTTGCCGTGGCGAGGGTCACACTTCACCATCTGGTTGGCCGGCTCAAAGCAGGAGTTGGTGATCTCGGCCACTGACAGCTGCTCGGGGTAAGCTTTCTCTGCGGAGATGACAGGGGCGTAGGTAGCCAGGGGGAAGTGGATGCGAGGGTAGGGCACCAAGTTGGTCTGGAACTCGGTCAGGTCAACGTTCAGAGCCCCATCGAACCGCAGTGATGCTGTGATGGATGAGACAATCTGGCTGATGAGGCGGTTGAGGTTTGTGTAGGTTGGGCGCTCGATATCAAGGTTCCTGCGGCAGATGTCGTAGATGGCCTCATTGTCCACCATAAAGGCACAGTCTGAGTGCTCCAGGGTGGTGTGAGTGGTGAGGATGGAGTTGTAGGGCTCCACCACAGCAGTGGAGACCTGTGGTGCAGGGTAGATGGAGAACTCCAGCTTGGACTTCTTCCCGTAGTCAACGGAGAGTCGCTCCATCAACAGGGAGGTGAATCCAGAGCCAGTGCCACCTCCAAAGCTGTGAAACACGAGGAATCCCTGAAGGCCAGTGCACTGGTCAGCCTATGGAGGGAGATGTGTGAGATTGCTCTGAGATGGATTTCTTTGATGAACATCTGAGTGGTCAGAAGTCCTTCAGGACCTAGTCCTTCCCCATCATGGGCAGAGACCCCCTGAGCACAGCAGGGCTTGCAGTGTGCTCTGACCCCCAGCACAATGCCAGAGCCCAGCTCAGGGCCTCTGTGGTCACCTACCAGCTTCCGGATCCTGTCCAGCACTTGGTCGATGATCTCTTTGCCAATAGTGTAGTGCCCGCGGGCGTAGTTATTGGCAGCATCCTCCTTGCCGGTGATGAGCTGCTCAGGGTGGAAGAGCTGGCGGTAGATCCCAGCCCGAACCTCATCTAGGGGAGAGCAGGAGAGGGCTGAGCCGGGTGCTGGCTGGGGGTTTGAGCCTGCCGCCAAGCAGCCGAGCGGGTGCGAGCACCCATCCTTCACCCATCCTTCTGCGCTCCTCCCAGCTCCGCCTACCAGGAGCGCGGCCAAGGACCCACATGTCAGCATGGCCACCACGGGCATCAGGTTTCTCTGGCGGATGGAGGTGGCTGTCCCCTCCCTGCGCAGGAGCAGGAGCTCAGCTGCTCCCTCCCTTCAGGAGCTGCCTGTCCGCAGCTGCAGGCACAGCAGAGCTGCCGTGCC
>NW_010107708.1:0-1416 GCF_000699245.1 Pterocles gutturalis | reverse complement strand
AGACTACCAGCACTGCTGCCTCTGGGACATGTCAGGAACAAAAGCCGGTGCTCAGGCTTCTGGCTTCTCCTGGGGAAAGGAGGGCCCTTGGGTTGGACCTAGTGCAGGATGCTGCCAGCAGAGTAGGAGCACCAGCTGGTCGCTTTGGTGCTGCTCCCCAGGCCATGCACACCCCAACACTCACCGATCACAGTGGGCTCCAGGTCCACAAAGATGGCCCGTGGGACGTGCTTCCCAGCTCCAGTCTCACAGAAGAAGGTGGTGAAGGAGTCGTCCCCTCCGCCGATGGTTTTGTCGCTGGGCATCTGCCCATCGGGCTGGATGCCGTGCTCCAGGCAGTACAGCTCCCAGCATGTGTTACCCATCTGGACGCCAGCCTGGCCGACGTGGACAGAGATGCACTCGCGCTGGGAGGGGGAGGCAGGGTCAGACCCTGGCAAAGCTCTCTCCATCCTGCCCCAGGGAGAGCTCTGCCTGGTACCAGTGCACCAGGGCCACCTGCATGGGACCTGCCTCAGCCAGCAGCCCCAAGGGAGCGCATTTTCCTTTGCGTGACCTCCCGCATGCCTCTGAGGGTTCCCACATGGCTGTCATTGCCCTCGGCCATGCACCAGCAACATGCGGACCCACCCCTAGCATCGCTCCCACTCAGCCCATGCTCGGATGCACCAGCCCCATGGTCTCTGGCTGGGGCTGTCCTCCAGCAGTGTAGAGCAGAGCCTGGCCCAGCTCCTCTGCCCCAGCAGCTCTTCCAGGCTCCCCAGCAGCCTTCCCCATGCTAGTGCAGCTTGGTGAGGTCCTGAGCTGACACAGGTACAACTTAAGCCGTGAGGGGCAGCCAGTACCATGGGAACCCCCTCTGCTGCTCCAGAGCCAGGCAAACGGCCAGCTTCCAGGGGTGAGGGGCCTTTGGGATGTGTGTACAGTGGGGAGGAGCCAGGGGAGGGCTGGCGGGGGAGCCCAGCACTCTCTGAAGCAGAAGAGACTCCCTGGGCGTCCTGCAGAAGACACCAACCCCAAGACCCATGTGGGCAGAAGTGCTGGGGAGCAGGCTCTGAGCTGGAGATGTGGCTCCTGCGCTCCCATCCCGCAGGTGCAGGCCTGCTCTGCTACCCCTGGCATCCCTCCTCCAGTAGCCCCAGCATCCTTGGTCCCCTATCCCTGACATCCCTCCTCTGCTACCCTGAACATCCCCGTTGCCCCGGGGCAGGACACCACAACTCTGCCTAGGGGTCCTGGGGCTCCTCGCTCCCATGTTTCCCAACCATACAGCGCTCTGAGCCGCGATGGGGAACGTGCCCTGGTCCAGCACGGGGCCTCCTCCGGGAAGGCTGGGGCAGCCTCAGCCCCCACAGGAAGGGCTGCCCGGGGCACGGTCCCGACAGGGCCCGGTCAGTGCTGGCGGGCGGGGCTCTG
>NW_010107707.1:0-454 GCF_000699245.1 Pterocles gutturalis | reverse complement strand
GGTGGTGGTGGTGCTGGTGAACATGGTGGCGATGGTGGTGGCAGCAATGATGGTGGTGGAGGTGAAGGTGGTGGTGGGTTGGTGGCAATAGTGATGGTGGCAGTGGGGGTGGTGGTGATGATGGGGGTGGTGGTGGTGATGGCGATGGTCGTGATGGTGGAGGCGGCGATGGTTGTGGTGTGCGAAAGCTGGTGGTTTAAATTGACATTGCTCCACTGACTGACAGATTTATGCCTGCTGAGAAGGTGGTGGTGGTGGTGGTGGCAGTGGTGGTGGGTGGGCACCCTTGGGTGGGGTTGGTAGTGGCGATGGTGGTGGTGGTGGTGGAGTGGTGATGGTGACAGCGACGGTGGTGGTGGTGGTTGGGGTGGTAGAGGTGGTGGTGACAGTGGTGGTGGCAGTGGTGGTGATGGGGGTGATGGCGATGGTGGTGAAGATGGTGAAGGTGGTGGTG
>NW_010107706.1:23141-53712 GCF_000699245.1 Pterocles gutturalis | reverse complement strand
TTAAGTTAACTTTAACCCACGACAATGGGAAACAGCATATCCTATAAGACACTTTCTGTACAACATAAAAATTACAATGTCAGCTTCTATGGCCAGGCAGTCAAAAACAGTGATGCAATATTATGGACGTATACTGCTGTGGTTTCAGCTAATATATACATACGCCAAAGGGGATCACACAGAAGAGGTGTTTGTACACATAAGTGGTGACCACTTATTAAAGATGAGCTGTCTTTAAATGACTTCCATACTTAACACTTCACCTTGTACCAAAGGATGAGTTTCTCTACGAGCTACAGAAACCAGTACATTTTTACTGGGTGGTCACTAAACTTAGACAGACCTTTGACTTTGTATATCCTTAACACAAATACACATGTACTCCATGCTGGAATCTGGGCCAGCAAATATGGTAATAATTCCTTGAACATTTTTGTACACCCTGCTCAGGATACTTAACCTATACTTAAAAAGACCATGCTGAACTCATACATTCTAGAATACCAGAATTACATTTGCACGTAACTTCAGAGCAGACAATATGAGTTTTAGAAATACAAGAAATGTTTCTGTGTCTGCCTAGTCATTGATATTAAATTGATATTAAATGTAATTACATCATGCAGGAGGAATGAACTCCTGATTTTCAAGTAACAGAGGCAAAACTATGGGTCCTTTAGAGTCCAATGGAACTTTTTTTCTACTTCAGTGGGACCAAAATTTTTCCCAGAGTCTGTCTCTTATTCGTTGTGTAATCCTTATGGAATCAACAAAGCTTGGTACCTAGCTTTGTTCACATTTAAATTTCTTACTGAATTCTTACCTCTTTCATCTGGGTGATACGTGCCCAGTTAAGTTTGGACTTCCTTTAGAGAGAGCTGCTACTTTTAAATAGCTGTCTCTAGACTGGTAGATTCTGTGTCCAGTTAACCATCAGATTGACAGATTTCTGTGTCTAGTCATTTCTTGTGACACAGCCTCACCTGAAGCATGTCATCTCCTTGGGCACATGACTGAATGCCTTCATTAATCATGACATTCGCATTAGTCAGAGTCTGAGGTCACCCTTGCTAACAGCTAAATGTCAGCAGAGAAAATTCCACAGGCCTAATGGAATTTGCATTTAGAACAATAATGTCTAAAAAATCTTCCGATTCCTGATGTTATGGATTTTATGTATCAGTAAAAAATCCCATCCTTTAATACTTAAACACAGTAATATCTAATCTCCTTTTAGCTAAACTGAAATGTATTGTGGTTTGTGACTATGGATCACCTGCTGTTAACAAATATTACAAAATATCTGTGTTTTAAAGTTAAGCCTAATGTTGAAAAAACATGGAAAAGAGAGTCATGGAGAAATAGTTCTTGTGGATCAGAGAAAATATGCATGGGTATCTCCAAACGTTGGGCACACTCATAAAAATATTTTATATTTTCGTATGCAGTGTCTCAACTGCTATATCAATTATGCCAGTCAAAATTGGACTTGCTGTACATTCAACATATATTTCTGTAATGTATCAATTTAGAAAAAACAGAGTGACTGGTCGTTTATTACACTAACGAAATGTCTTTTATTGGTGCCAGGAATAACTGCACATTTGCAGCAAGAAAAAAAAGGAACGTTTTTCCTATGTAAATAATAGATAAAGAACAGCAAAAAAAAAGCATAATTCAGCTATCTGCTCTCCAGGGAAAAATAAACTCCTATAAGCCCAATTTGTGTAGAAAGATCCATTAGGCAGGAAGTTAGTAAGCCAGAGTCTGTCCTATGACTCTGAAGGGAATAAGTTAATGTTGGGAGTTTGGTGCCTTAAATAAGAAATCGAGGAAGGAAGGAAGAAATTTCAGCATTTTATTATTTCTCATTAGCAATTTGCTCTAAAAACACTTTGTCTGGACAAAACATTTTATAATACTAGTGTATAAGCTGGAAGAACACTGAGTGTTATAATAAAGATATTACTATCAAGAGACTACCTTGCAACTCCCAGCAATTCCACTCTGGACGTGTTGTGCATCCCCAGGGTCTTGCCGAGGTGTGTCATTTTAATACACACCAGGAAAAAAGAATAAGGTCTGGAGTATCATCTGTCTGAAGGTTAGATTCTCGGCTGAATTATGTACAAGGAGATTTCTAAGCCTCAGAAGACTGTAACCTTATATGTTCTAGATACAGGTATGGCATTTCACCACTTTTATTCCATTAAGCACGATGGTCCATGCTGCTGTTTTTTAGGCACAAAACTGCATTTTGAGTGCCTAAAGGAGTTAAGACACGTCTCCTTGCAGGACAGTTAAATGTGAAAGTAGTGAGATGCTGTGCATATCCTGACACACTGTGTATGCAAATTCAGTGTTCCCAAACTTAAGAAAATGCATATGGGTAAGGTTTAGTTGTCATATAATAAATTTATCTGATTATTTGTGTTTCTGTGCATGACTTTGAAGTCAGTGTGAAAATATAGAATCATAGAATCACTTAGGTTAGAAACCACCCTTAGATCATTGAGTCCAAACGTAAACCTAACACTGGCAAGTCCATCTCTGTACCATGTCCCTAAGAGCCGCATATATATGTGTGCTTACAAGCAAGATAATGTCAACCTTTCCACTGATGGTAATGCTGACTGACAAGGACCATATATACACGTACAATCATGTTCACAAGATGGTTTTAACTGGTGTTTGTATGATAGCTATAAGATGGCTAGTGTCTGTATTTTGTAATTCTTCTCAGTTTTGCCTTTCTTCCCTCTTATTTAGGAAGTGGAACCTGAAAGACCATTTCATGCGGAAAGGTGAGGTGGGAATGCGATGAAAGATCGTGAGAGAGAATAAATCAGAGCTGGAAGAGCAGTATACCACAGAAACACTTTTTCTTGTAATGTAGGACTGGTTTCTCTAAGCCAGCAGAAGTTTGAATCTCTTATGTATTTCGAAAATCCTCCATTGCCTCTAACAAGGCTGTTGTCACAGATGGGTCTGACATGCTGCTTATGAACACCTTAGGACCCCACAAACAACATGCCTGATGCAAAGCTTTTGTGAAAATTACCCAGCTCGGATTTCCTGGAAAAGCAGTCACAACAGTACATAAAAGAGCAAAGGACTAAGGGTGAGATTTGACTCTCATCAAAGTTACATGGGGATGGATCAGTTCTTAAAAACACAATGGCAACATGTTCGTGAGATATTCAGCGATGCCTGTACTATAAATCAGTCCTGCAAGGATGACTGTGCATCTTAAACGCCTGTGATATAAAGATCAAAAAACACAAAATGGTCTTTAGTATTTGTGGTGGACTGTGAAACTGCTCAATGGACTTATTCACAGTTATTGTACATTATGTTCCTTCAAAAAGAGTAGACCAGGCTGTAGAGAAGAAGGCTGGTTGCTTATTTTGTTCTGCCTGCTGCACACTGGGTTGCACCGAGAACTGCCTGCAAGGAGGCAAACAGTTTCTCCCTGACAGTAACAGGGTTCCTTCGTGGGAAGGCCACCTCAAATTGTGAGGTGGGGTAGGGAGAGTGAAAAGGGAGGAGCAGAAGTCATCTCAGCAAATTACCTGTCCTCAGTAAGGGCAGGAGTTGTCTTGGCAAGGGACATCACAGGGGAGAGCAGGAAGCAGACATACAGCCTGGCCTAAAGAACAGAATAACAGGTATCAAAACTAATGCTCTGAACCCAGAAATGAGTCTGGAAAGTGCTTTGTAGCCTGGAAAACCTTGAAGTTGTTAAATTGAAACCATAGCAGGGACAAAATGCACTGGTGCTGGACACAGAGAGTAGAATCATTCTGCTTTGTCTTGTGCTTGATATTTTAAGTATTTGGGAACTCACAGAACTTAATTCTGTTAGTCATTACACACTTGCAAATTGCCGTTATTTTCATTGGCATAACAGTAATAAGGAGTGAGGATTAAGAACTAGTAAGCAGGGTGGAAAGTTTTCCTAAGGTTTCTGTCTGCTATATTAAATTTTTTTTTCTGCAGACCTGCCAACTCTCAAAGACTTTTGCTGTGATTTTCTATACTTTATGCAATATGAGTCTGAGAAAAACTGTACACGTTGACCTTGCATAGCATGCAATGTACAGTAATTCTGTATAATTTCCAAACATGGTCAACCATGCTACGAATGGCAACACAAGAGACATTCACTTTATCATGATTGAATCGTCACTTGCTGGCATTTCCACGGCAATCCATGGCAGTACAACCACAGAGCTGTACTGTATTAGTCTAACCCACTTTAGCATTATTCTCAGTCAACCAGCATATAGAGGCTGCACAGCATTAAACAGTCAAACATCATGTAGCATCATGTCATCTTGATACAATCTCTACTGACACCCACACCCTTCTCTTTCTTCTGCATATTCACAGTTCTGCAGCCCTCAGACCACTCTCTATTGTACCGTACTGCATACACAGCCTTGTGCCTCAACAATATGTTTTATTACTTTTCTGCTTCTCTATCAACCCTACACCTTGCTCAGAAGGTGACAGAAGACAACTTCTATTTCAGTGCCAGTTAACAGCATGTGATGTTCCCATATGTCCCAAACTGCTCACTATAGCAAGTACCAAATTAGTACTTGGTGATTCACAATGACTCTTTGCTGACTTAAATAATATGTTCCCACAAAGATATATCTAACTAACATATTCATTTACCAAGACAATTATTTATACAGATGCTAATATTTTGACATTTACTTAACATCTATAGTTTTAAGAAAAATTATACATATACACCAGGAATTCAAACTACCCTGTAGCCCCATGCTATGGGCAAAGATGGAGAGGAATCATTTCATCTGTTCCTAGATTTCAGCAACAGCTGAAATGCTGCTGTGGTCTGCCTGCAGACCACAGGCATTACTTCACAGCTTGTCTGTCACAAGACATAACCACTAATATCTGACAATGCAAAACTAAGGAGAAAACTGTGTTGCTAACTACAGAAATAGTTACAGTTTTCTGGTGGCAGAGCTAATTTAAGAACTTGCCCTCCCACCATACTGAAATCTCTGGTTCTCTCAGTTGGGATGTGGCAAAGTACCAAAACAAAACTCCAAAATAAAAACCACATATTGACTTCCCTTTTAGCAAACTAAGCAGATGTACCTCTTTTTTTTTTTTTTTTTTTCTTACTGTTCTTGCATAGTTTTATACAAATACTGTACACAAAACAGGGTGTAGGTGGGGCTGTCACTTCACCTACAAGCTCCAGATCACGAGTTCCCTCTTTATACATAATTTTCTTATACATCATTTTATTATGCCAATAATAGCTAGCAAATTTGCTTGAGACTACAAAAATTGTTTAAAGTATATACTTGGAGAGGGCACCTGAATCTTCTTTATTCCCTTCCATACTCTTTCCACTGAATTGCTCTAACACTCCATGATGTACTGTCCCAATTAAGCAACCTCTGTTGCCATTCAGTAGGACCATAATGTATAGTGTTTCTGTCCTGCTAGCTAATAAGAGAAATTCAGTGGCCATGCATCTTCTCTTTCCCAAGTGGTGTTAAACAGGACATAAGCCCTGGGCTTTAGGTCCTCAGTGTCACTTAGGGAAAGGGGCTTTTGTCCTGGCTTTGCAATGGTCCATCTCTGCTTCCTTTTTGGGAGGAGTGGGACTAGCACGTTCCTTTCAGCCTTACATTTAGACCCAGAGTCTTTTTTCCACCATGTACATCTCCCTAAATTTACCTCTGTTGTGAATACTTTTTTACAGCTTCCACATGCTTGCACTGTTGGGTTTTTTACTCCATGGTAAACTAGTAACTGATGGTAATAACATTTCTCTTCTTCCCTGTTTTGTTTTTACAGGTAGTTATTATCAAAAAAGGATCAAAATACAAGAATATTCTGTAAATCACATGCATATCTTTTATTGCTGACCTCAGACTTTGGAAATACATTTCCACCTTTTGCCTCCTTCTATTGTGTTTCTGAAGGGGAACAGAGGAAACAAACGAGAAAAGATTGTTGTGTCTCTGAACCCTTTACCTGAGCTCCTCTCTGTTCAGTCTCAAAATGATGCATAGAAAGGGGCAAGAACAAGCTCAACATCACTGCCAAACAATACAAGGGTTATAAGATTGTGCTTAGTACATAGGATCCAGAATAGGGTTTTCCTCAGGCAAAAAGCAAAGCAAAGACATTTGAAGTAAGGATGACTGGGTGGAGGAAAGAAACAGTAAAGATGAAGAGAAAATAGCAGGGACTAGAATCAAATCACTGGAATAGAGAGATTAGAGTTAAAAGTAAATTAAAACCAAGAACAGAGAAGGAAAAGGTGAGCATATTGTTAGGAGAAGAACCGGAATAATTTTACTGAATAACTGTTGATTTATAATCATGCTTTGGAGTATGACAGAAATGCAAATCACAGTTCTAGTACATAAACAGGAATGATGACAGAAGGCAGGAATACTTGAGGGAGTCAAAACCTCAGTGTCTAGAATGAATAGCATGTAAGGAATCTCAGAGAATATCAAGTACCTGTGATATTTTTTTCCTTTGTGGATATCAAGGATCTTTCATTTCTCTGTCTCCTTCCCAGCCTGTAAAGTCTCTGGAGAAAAGTCCAATGTCTGGATGGAGAGATAGATGCACAGGCATGTCACAAATCAGTATCAACCATATTCCCAAAATAGCCCTGTTCAAATAGTTCACAGATGGATGGACATCAAACACCATTGCTTTGTTTACAGAGAACACATCAAGATTTCTCTCCAAAACTTCTAGCAATGGTGGCACAGTTTTTAAAGGTACCTCGTATTTGTGAGTTGGCAGCAATTACATCCCACACTTCAGGTAAGGACATAATGCAAGGTACAGCTGATTCTTATCAGAAATTTTGCCCATATGTGAACATATTGCACCTGTATACAGCTGTGTGTGACTCAGCCTCTGTGTTCAGTTCAGAAAGCAGGAAACTCTTCGTAAGTAATAGATCAGCTCTCTGCTAGAGGAGGTTTGTAAGCAAAAGTATTAGTTTTCCTCTGCTACGAAGACGACACAGAGACAATTTTGTTATATAACAAACACACCATAACTCATGTACTGAAAGGTTATCCTTATACTATTTCTGTCTTGGTAAATGCAAGAATACTCTTCTTCGTATTTGCACTGTGAGAGGTATTTTGATTAGAATTCTGATGTGGGTAAAACAAATATGGTTCTGCCCTTGACTTCACCCGAATGAAATTTCATGGTGTATTTGTTACATAATTAAATGTCCATATACAGATGCAACTGTCCCTATATCAGTAATACTATAAATTGAGATTACTTCTGTTTGACACACATAAGGTTAACGCTTAGATAGGTAGTTGTCCCTAAAACCCTCACAAGCATATCTCCTACTGACAAAAGTTTCGGCGAAAAAGATGTCGGCAAGTCAAAGTGTACTAATCCCAGAAGGTCTTTGCAAAGAACTTCTTGCTGTTAATTCTTAGTAAGACAATCAATGTATTGTCTTCTCTTCTGATAGTTATATGTATAACATAGCATGAGGAGTGGGAGCAGTTCCTTTACAAATAGAAGGATGGTACTGAGTATTGCGGTGTGAGTGACAGCTAGCAGTGGGCTGACTTGTAGCTATGGATCATGACAGTCACAATCCATGAGAAGTTTGTTTTAACAAACAAACAAAATATATATATATTCCAAGTATAAACCAAGTACTCCTTAAATAGCTGAGTTTCTGATTAAGAGTGTAACGAATCTGGAAGCTCCAGTGAGACTATTTGTTCCAGGCCATTTAGAGGAATGCAGCTGAACAAACCACAGAATGGCAGAGACTGAGAATTTGTTGCCTGATGAGATGAGAGCAGGCTGTCCTAGCACTGACTGTATCCTTGCACATCACAAGGTGTGATCAAGCAACTGTAAGCTATAGCAATTTCATTTACTATTACCTGCAGTGGGAACAGTGTGAGCCTGGTTCCACAAAGGTTAAAAAAGAATGCCCAGGTTTCTCTATCTGGATCGTTAAACTCAGACAGTTCTCACAAGCCACATACCTTATAAAGAGATAAGTGGAATGGCAGTGTGAGTCTTGCTAATGAGAAAAATTTTGTTATTTTTGAGACTGCAAGAGGTAGGATGATCACAAGTGACAAAAAACTGTAGAGCAAAGATTATGGAAACACAATTAGTGCAATCTACTGAAAATGGAAGCCCTAGACAAACAGTGTCAGATAATTTCAAGCCTGGCAAGTCCCTGTTAAGGTGATCACAGGATCACAGGTGGCTTGGCAATTCTACACAAGAAGGCAAGGTAAGTTTTACTAGGCTGGGATATCTACATGAGAACAGAGCCAAGTGGGGTTACTGAAAGCCAGAAACATACGTGTGATTCAGGAAACCACTCCACAGTTGGAACACCTAAACTGGGTAGAGACATGATCTTCATTGTTTAAATTCAGAAAAATCTTAAGCGTAAAAGCTTTTGAACATAAAGCCATTCATCTCCATTAAAAAAAAATAGCTCAAGAAACCAAAAGAACTCAACCAGATTTTCTAGTATATCCAATGGATCCCCTGAAGAGGTCAGGTTTCCATTACAGCATGCAGAATCCGTATTTAGGTCCAAAATATCAGGCTCAGTTGTTTCTGTTATACTTTTCCGCTTTTCTTTTTTTCTCATATGCACCATGAGAGTATTAGAGCTGACTTAAAACCATTCTTAAAAGATGTAAGTTTCTATGAAGTGCTTTTTTGTGGAAAAATTGAACTTTGCCTGTGGCATAGAAATGGAGCAATAGTAAAAAAATAAATAAAACTAGCAAAAATGAAAACGCTTAAGGTCACTCTGAGTAAACATCGTGCAATCTGTTTATAAAGAGAAAGAAACAAGATATTACCACCATGAAGTAAAATAAATTACCAAAGCAAAATATATTAACTCCTTGGATGGCAGCTTGATAACTAGACATTGAAATGGTCTGCTCTTGAAGAAATAATAAATTCAGGGAATACTTACAATCACTTCCCAAACCTTGTGAACTATAAATGAGAATTGGAAAGTTTACAGATTTTTTTCCAAAAGTGCCAGTGAGAAATTCAGCTGAAAGATGTAATCTACGTACCTGGTAATAATCCACAATGGTTAAAAGAGCACTAGGCACAAGGGCAGACATTACTAATGAAATTAGAGAGCTGTAATCAAATAGAGGAAGAGTTATCAGGTAAAACAAGTGTCAAAACAGATTTGGTAAACAGGCAGATGTGTTAATTGAGGCCACATTCAGAGTGTTATTAGCAAATGTTCAGTTGGAAGGATCTTCAGGGATAGTGCTGGATACAAAACAAAGCTATGTATAAAGAAAAATTTTTGGAAGATTACTAATTCACACCAATCAAGACTTTGTGGTTAACAGTAACACTGACAGTACACTGTGTGCCAGAATTTGACTGAAGGGTGGATTGAAGAAGAAGTTGCCATGGCAAGTGAAAGAAAAAAACACAAGAAAAAAAATACTCTGTGCATTCATGTCAGTGACAGTGTAACATAAAGGACATAAATGTCTTATCTGCCAGCAAGTGGTAAAAATGTATATCTCAGCGTAGGATACCAGACTTACTGAGGAATGTTAGCTACTAAAGTAACACTGGATGCAGTAGTAAATTGGATCTGAAATCCTTTGGAAAAGGTTGGACTGAAACAGGAACCATTTATTACCAGGTACTTTGAAGTAACTGCTAAGATACGCATTCATAGGCTGGTGAACTGTGGGGAGGTGGATTAACTTCTGTGGGCTTCAGTGTCACGGATAACATTATTACGGTGAGTCAGTAAATTGTTAACATCCCTTTTCCACAATAAGAACAACTCTTCAGATCAGTACTTCAAATGAAAATAATCTCCTTGCAGTGATCCTGCCTGGGGCCTCCCTCCCAGGGGGAAGCTCTGCTAAAGAGGTCCTGGTGGGCAGCAAGCTGGGCCTGAGCCAGCAGTGACCCCTGGCAGCAGGGATGGCCACGAGCATCCTGTACTGTATCAGCAGGAGCACAGCCAGCAGACTGAGGGAAGGGACTATCCCTCTCTGCTAAGCACTTGCTGTCTCCATGGAGTTTTTCTAGAAGTCACTGGCTAAAGCCCTGAACAACCTGGCCCGATCTCATACCTGACCCTGCTTTAAACAAGAGGTTGAACTAGAAACTTCCTGAGGTCCCTTTCACCCTATCTTACAATTAGGATCTTACAATCCTAATCAAGGGAAAAAATATCATTAGTTTAATATAATGATGGACAAAAAGAGAGATAGTATGTAGATACAAAAGTGTCATCATCATGCTCTTTTCATGTTATTTGTTTTGGAGGAGAAAGTTGATACATGATCAATATGCATAGACAACAGAAAACTAACCCCAAAGACCTCTGGCTTTAGAGTGATTTTAAAGGGTTCTAAATAACTTAGGCAAAACCTTAGCATTCATAGTTTCTGATTAAAGCGAAACTGATCAGAAGTTCTTGATCATCACTTAGGTTGTGGCCTAAGACTCACAAGGAAAAAGTTGCTTTTGTATTGAACTCTTTCATGCCCTGCATCATTTCAGCACTGTTGGAAAAATTGCCCAGAGGACCTCAGTAGAGAAGTATCACTGCCAGGGTATTCCATCAAGCTGTACCTACAATTTCAGATGACATACTGAAAACGATAGGAAAGTTATAAAAGAGTGTGAATTTACAGAAAAGCTGTATGTCTTACTGAGGAAGGAGAGCGTCAGATGGGGATTGTGTAATAAACCAAAAGACGCGGCTATTCTTCAAACTTTAAAACAGGTTCCCTCCTTCTGATGAAGGAACCTAAATAGATAAATAATTAAATAAATAAATGCCCAAGCACTATGAGGTTTCTAATTCTATAACAGATTTCCAGGAAGGCAAGTGGACTGCTTGGCTTTTTAGTCCCAGATTCCGTACTTCTCTAGTGATCCTAACCAAAGACTCTTGTATGATGAGGAGTTATTGATCCACACAGCAGCTGACCCGAGTAAGCGCAGGCACATGCTTTCCTGCAGATATTATTTGGCCTTTAGGACTGTTGTACTGCACAAATTCCTTGATGTAGGATCACCAGTGATGATGCCACCAGCATGTCCTTTGTCTTTATCTTGAGGAGAGGCAGCATGTTTTCACATAAACATCCTTTTGCTCAACTGCAGAAATGATGGATAGAGTTGTTTACTTGTAGGAAAACCCAATAAGAACTCTAAAGACTGCAATGCTGGCAAACCTCACCATGGACAGGATATGTGCTCATGACATGCCCTGAGCAGAGGTCTCTCAGATGCTGCATCATCATGGCGATCCTAGAATCAGAATGGGTGTAAGATTTTGTAACCGAGAATATATTTTCTGGGATATTAACAAAATTGTTGCCCTTCTTGATAGTCTGTGTGGCTTTCTTGTTGGGATCCAAAAACACCCAGTTCCTCCTCCTACAAACCCCTTACAAAAGAAAAAGTCAAGTTATCAGACAGCTACTTCTCAGCTAATTGTGAGCAAGAGAAGACTAAAGTGCTCTAAAGCAGTTGATTTACAGTTTCTTTAGTCCCCTAATTACAGTCTGCCCAGACTCCAGACACCTCATGTGCCCACTCTTGAGTAATCAGCCTGAGGGCAGCCCAGTACCAGTACCCAGAAAGCTTTTTTGTCACAGATAAAGATCTCTAATACTTGTGGAGAAGTGAAAAGGGAACCAAGAGGCTCCAGCTGGCACATAGTGAGAGTTTATCTCTTTGCCGTTAGCAGACACTAACCTGATCCATTCAATATCAGCTGCCCAGCTAGGTGGTTTTAGATGGGTCTGGGAGCGCTCAGATTTCAACTTCACTGCAACATACAGTCCTGGCCAGCTGGGATGGTAATATTCAAAATGAACGTGGAAAGCTGCCCTGAGCTCCCTGAAAACTCTCAAATCCCAAAAACATCCCAGTGAGCTAAAATGCATTAAAGTTAGAGATTACATGACTGACAGATTTATAGTGCCGAGTAAAAGCAATGACATATTGAACTAAAGAAAAAAAAAATGAAAAAAAGGGAATCCTGTGAAGTCTGATAATTTCTATAAGTGACCAATTTTGTACAGCTCTGATGTTGTTCTGAGATGCAGGATGTACGATCTCCAGGGCCCACTGAGCTGCTAAAATAATGTAGGAAACTAAAGAGTTACCAAAAAAAATGTTTCACTTGGGAACAGAGCAAGCAATAAACCTAGCCAGACACAGCGTCTTTGGCTTATGATGTGAGAGCACACACACCATTATATCACAAGAGCTTATGAATGTGTGAAGCAGGAAGCCTAGATATACTTAGCAGACAGAAGTATTATTTTCACAACGCCAACTTTCTTTCTAGCCCCATTGTTTCCTGGTTTGATTATGCCCCGAAGCACAATAGCTGTTCCCCTTATAAGTGATTTTATCTGTGGTCACTCCACATAAACATGCTTTTAATACTGTTATACTGTTACATATCATGTGGCAATTCCTTACATAGGTTATTTACACAGTTTGTAAACAAATACTTTCTTGTGTTCCTTTCCATGCAGTTACACCTTCTATTATGCTGAGGTAAGTAAAACCCGTGTTAGCCATTATTTTATATATCTCTTCTAATTGTCAGTCTCTCCTCTAACAGGGGGTTTTCCACGACTCTTTATTTTTATCATGTACTTCCGCTTACAACTCAACTTTAATGTTATTCATTAATTTGTTTGAAGTGACTAGGCCATGCTTCCTTGTTATGGCATGGCATTATTTAAGACATTTTTGTCACAGTATTTCACATGGATCTATTTTCCATGTCAGTGTTCAATCTATTTTTTTCCCCAAGTAGTTATTTAAGTAGCCTCCAAGAGGTTCCACAAAGAGTGAAATCTGGTTTTAGAGACTTTAGCTTCTTCAGAAACAAAGTTTCATTGACAATTTGCAGCCTACTGGCCTAGTTTTGTAATGCTGTGGATTAATCTTAATTTTTTTGGTTGTATGTTTTTTCCCTCTTTCTTTTTTGTATGAAGAGAATGAACTTTGTGGGTGTATATAAAAAGGCTATTTAAGGCGCCTAAGTCTGTGGATCATGTTCTAATATATCATCTTGTTTCTAGAAGTTAACCAGTTTCTTACCTTGGAGGTTCATGGTCACTCTAGTTGTATTTTCAGGCTTCCTGTTCAAATCCACTGTGTTCATTTTTGGTGGTACGTTAAAGGTTGTCAGTGATCTAACCCTTCAAATTTGTCCCTGATTTTTATAACTAAGCTGCTCAACTATTTAACTATTAAATACTTTCAAAACTAAGAGATGAAAGCTGGCATATTATGCCATGGATGCTCTATGCTGTAACATTAATTTACCATTTGGTTCCTTAATTGTCTCTTCAGGTGCTCCTGTGTTCAGTGAGGCCTTAACTTCATGTGAAAAGATTAGCCTCCATTCCGGGTATCACTTTCAACAAAGAGAATCATGCTATAAAATCATTAGTTCCTTTCATGCCATTTTCCTCTCTTTTCCATTTTGTTCAGATTCACATCTCTTCCCCAAGGTTTTTGTGTGATTTCACAAATTCATTATGCATTTCTAATTCTAATACTTCTCCCAAAGGATTGTGTATGGCCCTTACCTGATGTTGACAGTGCTGCATCCCTGGGCTAGAGTGAATCATCTCCTGGCCAGACTGCAAACAAAACTTCTTATTGAAATATCTATGAAGTACCTGTACTTCATACAACTTTAAAAACGCCATTAACCTCTCCAGAAGGAAAAGAGCTATTCTGACCGGAACTAGGATGCCCAAGGCTAGGCATGTAATCTTCTATGTGTGAAAAACTTTGATTCACGTAAACATATAGAGTGCCGATCAGACGTCATGCAAGCACAGAAGGAGAATGTGATATTTCCCTAGAGAGTCTTCTTTGGGATGACACATAAAAATAACTGGACAACTTTGGGTTGATAATAGGTGTAGAGTGAACAAATGCCTTGGGATACTAAGTCAAGGATATTTCTGATGGATTTGTAACTGAATTGTTTAACTTGCTCCTTTAGGCCAAGTAAAGCTAGAACTACTTTAGAGCTTTCACTTCTGCTATTCTAACAATATTTGCTTGTATGAATTCTAGTACTGCCTTTCAAATTCCCTGTAATGTTGTATGTTGTATTTTGCCTGTCATAATTTACACTGCTTTCTTTAAATTTGAGTCCTTCTGCTGTGTTTTCTGGAAAAGAACTTCAGCTTTCATAAACTGTCACACCTACAGAGCGGAGCTGTGAGAGCTTTATAACTCAATGTTCAAACACTTTAACCCTTCCAAAGCTTGCAGGTTTTTGCCTTAAAACGCTAATTTCTCCATATTTTTAAAGTCCTGAAAATGTTCTTAAATTGTATAGAGATATATATCTTTAAACTGCACTAGTGGATGTCTTTCCAAAATAATCAGAGGTCTCAGAAGATCGGATCTCTGTCCTGAACACCATTGTGTCCAAGTTATCTCCAGCTAGAGCCATGCTCACATGGTTTGATGTAGGGTAAAGCAGAGACTGAAACCCAAGCAAGCCAGCACCAGCAACTGTAATCACTATGTACTTCATCAGTTCCTGCCATCAGAAACCAAACAGCAAGGCTAATTTTTACAGAAATTGAAACCTCAAATATTATCAGCTGGACAGAACTTTCCATTTTATACTAAAATGGAAATGATTTGAAATCAATAAAGAAGAGGAAAATTGTTAAGATACTGGAAAGTGACAAAATAGATTCTAATTTATTCAGATTACAGCGCTTTCGAAGTACAGAAATATTCCTTAATTCAAAGGAAACAGATGAACTGCTAGCTAAAAATGGCAAAAAACTGCCTTGACTTTCATGTCGGAAGGACAGCTATTTTCTACAGTTTTTGCAAAGAGCTAAAATGAGCAATTTATTTAGTATTTATTTGTCTTCAGACATGTTTCTATTTATGGCCACATCGCACGCTCAATGGAGTCTTAAAATAGTGAGGCCGGGTTCACGGGATGACTCAGTGGAATGGCATGGAGAAGGGGGCAAACCCAGCCACTCTGTGACTGAAATGGGGGCAGGACGGCAGCGAGTGAGCCACCTCCTTACTTACAGATGCTTGTCTGCGGGCTTCTGTGGAAGCAGCTGGTCCTGTCCCAGAATGACATTTCTGAAATAGCCACAGTTCATATTTGACATCCCTGTTGGTCTTACCAATTGAGAGGCTAAAGGCTAAATAAACAGTGGTGAAAAATATTGTCTCTCAAATTTTGTGAGAGCAGGGGTCAAGTTGAAGAACGATGATGGATAAGGATGAAATACTTCCATTACAGCCACCAGCAGCCCACACACATTGTGGACTAGCGACGGTTTTCTCTATCCAATATTGCTGCCCTGGGTGCAGTGCCCAGGCGCGGGCAGCGGGGCTGCAGGAGGGTCTCTGTGAGAAGAGGAGAGGCCGGGGCTGCCCCGTGCCGGACACAGCTGGTTCCAGTCAGCTCCAGCCCACCCACCGCAGGGCACGGCCGAGCCCCGCAGGCAAGGTGGGGCTGCCTTGGGGAAGCATGTGTGAGAAAGGGCAAAACACCACATAGCGGAGTGTGAGGAAAAAAGGTGAGAGAAACAGCCCTGTGAGCACCAAGGTGAGAGAAGGAGGAGGAGGAGGTGCTCCAGGTACCTGTGCTGTGCTGAGATCCCCCTGCAGCCCATGGAGAGACCATGGCAGAGCAGGTATTTTCTGGCGCCTGTGTAAGACACCGCAGCCTGTGGAAGACCTTACACTGGAGCAGGTGGATATTCCCTAAAAGAACTGCAGCTCATGGAGGACACGACACTGGAGCAGGTTTATCCTGAAGGACTGCAGCCTGTGGAAGGACCCACACTGGGACAGGGGAGGAGTGTGGAATGAGTGTCAGAGAGGAGCTGTTAAGGACTGACCAAAACCCCCATTCCCCATCCCCCTGCACCAGCTGGGGTTGGTGGGAGCAGGTAAGGGAGTTGTGAATGAAGGAGTGAAATTGAGCATGGGAAGAAGCGAGTGGCTGGGGAGAAGGTGTTTTAGCATTTGTCTTTTTTTCTCACTACCTACGTCTATTTTAGTTAAATTAGTCTATTTAAAGGAAACTAATTTCCTCCAAGTTAGGTCTTTTTTTGCCCGTGATGGTTGAAGGTAAGTGATCATTCAATCTTTTTCTTTTCTGTGATCTTTTCTGTCTTGTTTTTCCACCCATCCTGCTGAGGAGAAGGAGTGAGAGAACAGCTGGGTGTGGGTCTGGCAGGCAGCCAAGGTCAAGCCACCACAGGCAGATGTCATGAACACCAAATTCACTAATTTCTATTTTAAATAAATTATTTACTTTTTTTTTTTTTAATTGAAGTGCTTCTCAGTTCTGAAAATTAAAGTCAACATCCTTACTTGTGTTAGAAAAATCTCATCCTAGAAGTAAGTGCTTGATAATGGAGGTTAAAAGTTGTCCCCAGAAGACTGTTACATGGTTTCTCTAGTCTACCAACTTTACACGTTGTGTAAATGCAATTGCAGGCCAATATGTGCTATCCCTTTTCAGGAACTGTATCCAAGAAACTGTCTGGCCTGTCTGAGGCCAACCATTTTCTGATGAACAGGATAACTTGGTTCTAACACCAGCAAGACTTACTAGCTTGTATATAACTGCCTTCTTGTCTTGCAAGAAGGTCTGTCAGGAATTTGTAGTTATTTTATAAAATCCAACAGACTTTTTATGCTTGTAAGCATACATTACGAATGCACCTTAACTTTAATTAGAAGAGGGGTTGTTCTAGAGACTGGTTTTCTCATGAAGGGCTTTCTGATAAGGGGCAGAGTGAAAATTCTCTGAGTACCTTCCTGCCCCATCTATTTCTGCATCAAATCTCAGAGCCAGATCCAGCTGGGCCAGCCAGGTGATATCATTTTAGAGAATGTGGCATAAGGTGATTAAAAAGATAATTGCAAACTTGTGCAAGTAGCTTCAGGTGAATACTGAATTTCATCTGTGAATCAAAGGAACAAGCCCTGTTCTGTGAAGGTGTGCAAAAATCTATACAAATAAATGAAATTAATTACATTCAATCAAATACCAGCTTCTAAATAGGCCTTTCTTAAAAAGAATCCATTTTTTATGCTTACGATTCTATGAAATTCTTCCTCAAAACCTAGAGAAGACTGAGATTACCTATGAGCTAATATTGTATCTGCTGCCAAGAGTCTATGAGATCCCATAGAAAATGGAAGAAATTACTGCCGTTTTATTAAAAACAAGCAGACAAACAAACCTTAGCATTGCAATGGGAAGATATTGTAGCTCTCACAGCATTGTTTTTCTTCACTCTGCTATCCCCAAGGAAAGTACGTATTGAAATAGACGTCATTGGTACAGATGCTCAGCAGCTACTTCTGGATATAGTTAAGAATGGACTGTTCTGCAATTTTTTTTTAAATTAATTGCCAGGTGCATTTTTGATATAAGACAATATTTTCTTGCAATTCTATTTTCCTTTGGAAAACTGTCCAAATTGCTTTTTCTTTAAGTTGCTTTTATTAAGTTTTTATAACTTCTGTATTTTTAATATCCTTTTGCAATTAATACTGTGCATTGATACTTATGTTGTTTATTCTTCTGCTTCAAAAAAGTTTATCCACTGACAGTAATAGCTTCATCTGAATATAAATATTTACTCTGAAAATACATGGTGAATATTTACCATCATACCATGTGTTATGGTTAATCTATTCAGTTGGTCTTTTTTTTTTCTCGTCACCGCACAAGCTTTTTCTATTCCAAATTTTCATCTTTGTTAGTACTGTTATGTTCCTTCCTCTCTTTCGGTCTCTCTTTCGCTCTCTTTCTCTTTTTTAAAGTTTATTGGTGAAAGTTTTTTTTTTTTTTTGTTTACTAACTTTAAGACTAATATTAAATTAGTGATGAATCCCAACTTTGTTATATACCTAAAAATAATTTTAAAAGAATTCAATACTCATCCAGATGAATATATGAAGACTTCTTTAAACAGTAACACTCTTCTGCTGGAAGAATAATAAGAAATAAATAGCTCCCATGCTGCTGGTCAAATGGTGAGGGATTAAGAGTAGGCCATTTTATTGACAGATGGGGAAATATTGATTGTGGCTCTGCTGTGGCCAGATGAATTCTGTGCTATTTGAAGGAAAATATTGATGTGGAAATTTTAATTATACATTTAGTATTTGGTGATCAGTTTACTAATATGTCGTTCTTTGAAAATCTATGATTTTCTGACCTTCCTCCCTCCATATATTGTGGTTGCAGTAAGTTAATTAATAAATATGAGCTTCAAGGGAGGAAAATCTGCTTCCCTTCAGCTCAGCAAGAATTTTCTCCAATATTATATACTAAAATTGGGCTGGCTGAGTACTGAGTAGGCATTAGCCAAGTTCCTACTGTAAATTAAAAGGTGGCTATCTCATTATTCACAAATGTAAAACAAAAGGAAAAAGCATGAACCATCTTAACTGTGTTCTTTCAGTATCATTTAACTGTCTTTGTATATCAATATTCCAAGCACAGATCCGTGAAAAAATCCTAAACTTTATGCTGAATCTATCTTTTGTTAGGTGGAGAGTAAAAGTGACCTCTTAGAAACTGAGAATGGGAATATTGTTCACTGGTCAATTAGTGATGTTACATTTGCCATAATCCAGTCAACTTTTGAAGAAGATGTAATGCTGTAACCCTTAAAAAGATCAACAAGTGAAATAAATAGGAGGCTCATTAGAATGCAGAAGTGAGTCAGGCAAGAATGGTAAAATAGACAACTAAATTTGTTACTGGGATTTAGCAATTTTCAAGAATTGTGTGTCTTTTGGATGTAGAAATAAGTGTCAGAAGTGCCTTGAAGAGAAAAAATATAGTCAAGCATTATTAGATTATTTCACAAGAAGTCTGGAATTAATGAGGAAATGGGTAACATAATGATACCAAATTAGGTGCTGAAGCAGGTATATTAGTGAGCAGATTGTGTGCCTCTGTGTGCAGGTTTTATAAATTGCTACAGTCAGATCCTGGTTTATCCTAAGGAACTTCAAGAGAAATGAGAATCAGATTATCATGTAACATAGCCACAACCCCTAGAATTTACACAGAACTGCCTTAGTTCTGGTCTTCCTGTGATTTGTGTCACAGTGGTGAATTCTGTTACAGCACTTCTTAACTGGACTTATTCACAGTTACTTTTTTTGGTTATAATTGGTTTTATATTTCACGCACATTTTTTAGTCATATGTGACACTGGTTTTGTGGTTTTTGTTTTGGGAGAGTAAGGTAGCACTTTTTTCCTAAACAACAATATATTGATATTTTAGTAAGCTTGAGTAGTTTTTTCTCTGTGTTTGTGTCTTTATAGCTTATCGTTAGTCACATCTATATGAAGTTAACCTATGCTATATTTAGCATGTTCATCTGTATGCAGAGAAGTATTTCCTTGAATAAACTGACCAGACATTCTGAATATGACATCAGATTAAAAAAATTGTGAACAGTGTTTTCACTAACTGAGGACTGGTTGAAGTCATGTTGTTAGAAATTACTGGTACGTAAAAGAAATATGCAGTCATTTCCCACTGGATTTGTTTCCATAGTGATAAGAAGGTTTTGATGCTAGCAACTCTGTGGATATTTCAGATTTGTGTTTTGATCCAATTCCTAAAAACCTCTTTTGGAAGTAAATTTTTGTATTCTGCTGGGATTATTCTAACTATGTATAGCAGCATAATCTATGACCATTTTTCTTTGAAGACTATGATATAGGGGTGAGATTTATTTAATTAACTTAGACCTTTAAAATTAATTGCCTAAGTCTAAACTAGTCATTCTAAACTCCATTCAATGGAAAAAAAATCTACTGCTTTCTGGAGAAGGTCTTCTTATCATACTATAAACATGTAAAATCACATAGAATGAATGTTACCCAACATATAGGGCTAGTTTACAGTGCTGTGTTACTCTGAGGTGTATTTTCTGTGTTATCTCTTATCTGACATCTGGTCACATGCAGAAATCTGTTGCTTGAAGTAACTGATACATTAGACCTCAGATACATATATGATATTGTGTAGCCTGCACATTGTTTCAATGGATAATCACTCTCATTTAACCTAAACTGTCTCAAGAGAAGTCAACCTGTGTGTAGATAACTTCAGTGAAACATTGTGGAGAAAAAAGTCCTCGGAATGTAACTGGCTCAGATTATTAATTCTCTTTCATTGAAAGACTCACCTTGACAGCACCTCAGATCTGCTCATGCTCTGAATAAGGCAATCAAAACATTTCTGAGCCCTAACTGTAGGCTTCAGTGCAAAACAGTGAATAATGACTTGAGAGTCATGAGAAGATGCTAGGCTACCATCTAATGATCTAAGCAGAAAGATGCTCAGATGCCCCACTAGGCATATAGCATTAAGCCCCAGTCTGAGCTATTCCCAAATTCAGTCCAGTGCCTTATTCAATAGCTCACACTATCTATTAATGAAACGGACTTGTTCAAAACCCCATGCATGTGAACAAATTGTAATAAGATGAGAGTTTGACACTGGAAAAATTGTGGCCTTTGAGTATAACGGCTTGCTGGGAAGTATGGTGAGATAAAAGGCAACAGGTGTTAATACTTTTAATGAATTTATTTTGTGTCATTAATGCTGAGGTTTTTGTTTTGTTTTTCTGTTTTGGAGCACAGACAAGGGTGCCCTGAGCATTCACTGGGTGCTTTTCCAGAGTTTCTTTCAGTCCAAATCGTAAGCAAGACGGCTTGTATTCCCTGTGCTGGAATTCCCTCCGGGTTTTCTGGGTACTCTGTACTAACGCTAACCTCTCACATCCAAGGATAACATTTTTTGCAGTATTTTCCCACAGAATTCAATCAGTAAATAAGTTCCATCTTTCTGATTTGTTATGTTAGCACCCTTTAAGTTGTAAGCCTTTAGAAGCTTTCCTAGCAATTCAGTCATGGTAGGCATAAACTTATTTTCTTTAAGGACTCCCACAGTCTGATACACATGGAAAGAATCTAATGCAGTATAAGTTTTAGGGGTTTTTTAGAGATGTGTGAGCTTCTCAAGCTTTTTCAAAATATAGTTGATGAAAAATCAGACAAACATCATTTTCCAAGTTAGAGAATCTGCTGGAAACCTTCCTAATTATCACTATTAAGTGCAGTGTGAAAGCTCTGCTCACAGCCCCACATCTAAACTAGAGTTCTTTCTGTAACTGTTTCTGGTTATCTCCGTATGTGAGCACTGGTTTTTGTGTGATGTGAATACAAGCACATGGAGTTAAGCAGGAACTGTCAATCAGAAACATCTCCATATATAGATAATTATGCAAATACATTGTTTTGATGTTTCAGACTAATGGCTCTCTTAAAATCATGCTATAACTTCTTGGATCTTTCCCACATAAGCATGTTTGGCTTAGTTACTTTTTGTACACCATGTCAAAGAAGCCGTCTGCAAGAGCCAGAGGGGTATTTTTTACAAGCGCATGTAGTGATAGGACAAGGAGTGACAGTTTCAAACTGAAAGAGGGTAAATTTATATTAGATATGAGGAAGAAATTCTTCACTACAAGGGTGGTGAGGCACTGGAACAGGTTGCCCAGAGAAGCTGTGGATGCCCCATCCCTGGAGGTGTTCAAGGCCAGGCTGGATGAGGCTTTGAGCAACCTGGGCTAGTGGAGGGTGTCCCTGCCCATGGCAGGGGGGTTGGAACTAGATGATCTTTAAGGTCCCTTACAACCCAAACCACTCTATGTTTCTGTGAATCTACCCATGTTCTTTCCTTCCATAGTGACTCTGGTATTTGGAATAAAATGTTCAATAGGCTTCATTTCCCACACAGTTTTGCAGAAGTGTACTGCAAAAGCATGTATCCTATTATCCAAACAATCCACTTGTGTCTGAATAAAGGTAATCTTACTCTAACACATGGGCTTCAGAACACACTGAACCTGTTTAAATAAGATGTTAGAAACAGGAGGCTCGTCCCAGGAAAGATGTGAGAATGACTACTGAATTGAAAAATGTGTCTCCTAGCAAAAGAATTGAAAATTTTGGCTTGGTTAGTTTACTAAAGGCAGTGATACATGATAGCCTGTCCTCAGACATTTATAAATTACTCTACAAGGAGCAGAAATGTCATGGTGGAGAGCATTCCAGTATATGTAACATGGAGAAATGGCACAAGGGCCACAGGTGACTCCCAAAATTATGTGAATTCAGATTAGAAGTAAAGGTGCAGAGTTTTCATCAACGTGAGTAACTACCCATTAATGCACTTTATCACATATGCTGTAAATGTCTTCTATTAAGAGTGGATCTTTTTCTGAAAAATAAGTGCAAAATAGATATCCACCAGCAAACAGTAAAGGAATGATAAAGGGCCAATGCTCATGTTAAAAACTCTGATTTTTGTCCCAACTTCTCCAGCCTGACCATAAAGTGCGCTTTGGTGAAAGAAAGCCAAAGTCAAAGAACGAAGTGGAAGGAAACTTACCCCTCTGTGTGGGTTTAATAGGTGCACTCCTTTGGGGAGAAGAGCAAAAGAGAAAAATTAGGTTTGAGCTCTGAACAGTGAAAGGTTTGTCAAGGCCATGACAAAATGGTGATAATTTTGGGCTGTGATAAGTATGTGGGCAACTTGTTTACTTTTGTTTTCTCTCTGGTATTTGTCCTTACTGCTAAATTGACAGTATTTTTGTTCTAAGGAAGCTATTTGGCAACTGTGGCAGGTCACAACCTCCTGAAAGGCACACAAAAGGTATATGAACTGTATTGGACAAGCAGGGTAGCAGAAGTTCAACCTACAAGGTACTGTAAGTCATTTTCTGATCTGGTGAAGAATTCCAAGCAGTCACCACAATACAGTTCAGTGTGAACACCAAGCTTAATGATTTTCTGAGTAACTGTGACAATGATTGTACAACCCTCCAGTTAATCAGTCATGGCACAAGTCTATCTCCTCTTTAAGGAAATGGGTCAGCACATGCTTTTATTTTGCCTTGCTGTGTGTTTTCAGAGTACCTTCTCTTCCATTACTTCCTCCAGGACCTCAGGCATGACAACCTATTGTGGAAATAAGCAATCAAACTTAGAGTTTGCATAGGAATTATCCCAGTTTCTTTTCTCTGGTAATATTAAAATCTTCTTTTTCTTGATACATAGGCTGAGCAAACTTTCTGGATTTTTTTCTTCTCTGAAGGGTTAGTTTGTCACATGGAAAGAATAATTCTGTGTTATTTCTCCTTCTTTCTTTTTTGTTTGTTTGTTCTGGGGGGTTGGGTTTTTCTTTGTTTTTAAATTTTTTGGCCTTGCCCTTCATAACACAACAAGTTTTCAACAGCAACTTTCCAAGAGTACGTCAAGTGACCCTTATTCCTTACCAACCTCTGGTCCCTGTTATGACTATTAAAATTTGATTTACTGAAAATCTAGAATTAATTTGTTTTAAACAAACCAAACACTTAGTTTTGGGGCCAAGATTATTTTTTCTCGTGTCCAGCTAAAGTCTGCACAGAAGACCACATATACTATATATTTATATATACTTTGGTGGTTTGGAAGATTTTGTACTTCACAGCTGTTACTAGCCAGTTTATCATAACCCTGTACTTTGCCTGAACCTCAGTAGTGGAATGGATGGACAGAAAAATGAATGTTTGTCTCATATGCACCCTGACGGTAGGTTGCAGTTCCCAGTCTGCCTCCTCTATCTGTAGATAAGGGAGGCAGGCAGCAAAGAGTCCACCTGAGTGCCAATTCATTGCATTGCATTTTAGAGTTTCAGTTTCACTCCAAAATTCATATTTTTTTCAGTTTGGAAGCTAAACTGAGCAGGAAATGAAATAAATGACTGCCAGGACATTCAATTGTTCATACCATGGACTGAAGCAGCAAGAATGACATAAGGGAACTCCAGCAACTCATCTGTTTAATTGCACAACTGGGACCCATTTGGCAACCAGTCTTAATTGCTGCCCTTACTCTCCCAGTCACATCAAGGAACTGCTCAGTTCACAGTCTAAATCCTATAACACATATTCATCAGGACATCCTGCATTAGGTTTTCTTCCACCTGGCTATATATCCTATCATATTCCTAAAAAGTCCCATGGTGTGAAAGCACTACCCAACATAGCTCCCACCAGATAAACAGTTATGTTCCTTCTGATAATCATAGACAGTGTGATAATAAAAAGTCTGCTAATATCTTGTGCAAATGATTCCCAGGTTTGTGCTCCATTTCCCAACACACAGGGTTTTATTCCTTCTAATCCACTGAGAAATGGAGAAAAAAAGGGGATGTACTTCTTGTATGGCTCAAACGTCACAAATACCTTATTTCTCCTCCCCAAACCAAAAAGCAACATCAAACAAAAAACCCTAATAAAACAAACAAAAAAAAAAAACCCCAACCTTCAAGAAATTGTAGTAGGATTGGGTCCAAGCAGAAGGAAAAGGCACGCTCTAGAGCAAAGGTACAGAGGGAATCTGGAAGTGGAGGGAGATGGTTGGGCATCTCTATTGTGGCAAAACAATAGGAAAGTTTAAAAAGAAAAAAAAAAAAAAAGGAGTTAAGTTACTGGGAAACGGGAAAGTAGATAAGAAAGGGAAGTTTCCACAGACAAATAACTGTAGGCAAAAGATTATCAAATTATCAAGCCCTGTAAAAAATAGGAGAAAGGCAAGGAGAAAAGGGCCAATAAGTAAGAAGGGCAAAATTAAAAGGTTAAGGAGAAATCCAGAGGAAAATGAGGCAGCGTATTTCAGGAGTCCATGTTATATGTATTACTGTCTCTCTGAGTAACTAACTGAGAGACAAGTTTGAATGAATAGATTCAGTAAAACTAAACACAACATACAAGTGTGCTTAAAACATGAATCACCCCTGATAAAAGCAGGAAGTACGGCAAATGTGTCAATGGCTCTTTTCTAGATTGTTTATTGTCTGCAGACCAAAGAAGTTTAGACAGGCAAATAAGGCACAGATAATTATTGTCACTCTGAGGCAGTTACTTGAAATTAAATCCACCTCTAAGCTACACCCGATCAAATGGCTCATTCTTAATAATATTTGTTCAAAGGTTAGTTTCCTGTGGCAGATGAACCTGTGATGAGCCAGTCGGGTACTCTTTATATCCAAGTACTTTTCAAAAGTTTTCAACAAACCCTTCTCAGCTTTCTGTTTGCCAGTGGGTATTTATGCTGTGTGAACAAGCAACAGAATAAGTTTGAAAATTGACATATATGAAGATGTAATTTGTAGGTGTGACATAACCCACCTAATTTAGGCACTTTGTTTGTGCCTGGTTTTAGGTACAACGGGAGATAGTCCTGTGATCCCCCAGCAGACACAGTTGGAGGGCTTTGGGGGTCTCTAGAGAGCAGTCCTGTGCACTTCAGTTCAATCACTATGTGTGAATAGATGAAGATTTAAAATATTGTCTACATGGGATTTTCATGAAGCCTTGTCAGCTTTAGGTGCCTAAATCCCATTCACTTGGCATTGTTTTCCAAATAAAAACACACACATCAAAAATTAAGCAGATCAGATACTCAGCAGCTTCTGCTCTGTTCTTTTTGAGGTTTACTCTTTGTAGATAACGTTGTTTTTGATGACTAAGATTTTAAGCTAATCTCCAAGCTACTCTTTTCTACAATTGATTTTTTTTTTTGGATATGCTTAGAAATTAGGTGTATGTGGTTTTACAATGGATTTACTAACTTAAAGTAAAGGTCTTTTAAATTTTATTGTGTCAAAAATATGTAAAAGCTGCATAGGCACAATTATTTTTGGGGACTACAGATGGTTACTATAATAACTGAGAATTTCTTGATTATTTTAACTCTGTTTACAAATCATCTCTGGGGAGCATATCTCCTTCTTTATGTTAAAATATTTGCAAAAAAAAGTATGAAGTGGAAGAAGTGAAAGCTGGAAAAAATGAAAAAAAGTTTATAAAACACAGTCAAGTTTTCCATATCTTCTATTACTCAAAGAAAGAAAAGGATACAAAAATACAAGAATAAATTTAGAACTCCCTAGTAATCTTACACAGATACATGTTTAATTTTTAGGTCTGCTCTATTTCTGAAGAAGTTGAGTAGACATAAGATCAATAGATAATAAAGAGACGTATATACATTTGGAGTACTGTTCGAGATCAGCATGGTTACACGTGAACAATTGAACTCTCCTCTCATCAGCCAGAAGGCTTCTGAATTTATGCAATGGCCACCAGCCAGTGTGACAGGACTGTTTAGGTCTGCCAAAGCTATAAGCTGATAGCACTATCTCTCAAAGTGTAAAAATGCTGTGCAAAAAGTTTATATTTTTTATAGCAAAATGATTGCAAGTTAAATTTCTCTGACTTACTCATATGACATAATTGTGTATAGCATTGGGATTGAAGGCAGGCTTACATCTTAGAAACAGAGCAGTAGAGTTATCTTTGTCATTTCCCAGATAATCAGCAAAAAAAACAGAATAAGGGAAAAGATGTGTGGTAAAATTAATTCTAAAGGAACAAGTAATTCCCTGAAAAGTCTGTGTATAACAGCTCTCAGTTTTAACGTAGTTAAATTGCTTCAGCCTAACACGACAGTAACCTTTTTTTTTTTACAGTTCTCATCAGCATTATCAAAATACATGGGATGAGGTATACCTTTTGCAAAATATTTTGATTGTTACATTGATTATGTAGTTATTTTAGAATTGCTGGGACAATTAAAAAAAATCAGAAGCTGTTTGCACATAGACCAGATTGCATTGTCACACGCACAGGGTAAAAAATAGGCAGCTACTGAGCCATTAGGTTTGATGCACATATCTTAAAACTATCTGATTAGATTAAATAGCCATGCTACTGATGGCTGCTAGCTTTTGTAAGAGTATGTTGACTGTTTTAGAAACATTACTGTTGTAGTGAAAGCACAGTGAGCATGATCAATATGGATAATCTCTAAGCTTTTATGGTGGGTTGACCCCGGCTACCAGCCAAACACCCACCCAGCCTCTTGCTCACTCGTGGGACAGGATGAAAATAGAAGAAAGACAAGAAGACTCAGGGTTCAAGATAGCAGTGTTTTAATAGGGAAAATAAAAAGTGTGTATGCAAGCAAAGCAAAACAGGAATTTATTTGCTGCTTCCCTTTGGCAGGTGTCCAGCCACATCCTGGAAAGCACAGGGCCTCAGCACCTGTAACATTTACTTGGGGATACAAATGTCGTAACCACAAGCAACACCCTTCATCCTTCTTTCCCTGAGCTTTTTATTGCTGAGTGTAATGCCATATGGTGTAGAATACCCCCTTGGCCAGCTGGGGTCAGCTGTCTCAGCTGCATTCCCCTTCAAACTCTTGCCCACCTGATCTGTGGCCTTAGTGGTCACCCAGCAGAAGGCTGGTAAATAGCCCAAGGTATTTTTGCATGAAGGTATCACTACCAGGAGATTTCTAGTTTTCACACTGTTATGAGCCATGACTTGAATAGTTGCAGGCTCCGTGAAGACATGTGTGTTGCATTTACAGAAGCTTCTGTGAGGTGCCGCTGAAGAAAATATTCCAGTGGGACCTTGAAAATAGCCGTCTTTCTTTAGAAACACAGGGCTAAAAGGGACTGCTTAGAGAGTGATGCCCTTATGATTTTTTGAGTGATGCTTTACTCCTTCACATTGTGACATGCTGCTTTCATTTTCATTAGACTGAATAATGTGTCTTTTGCCCTAAGGAGAAGTCCAGAGTTCATATTTTTGAGAACAGATTGAGAGTTATTTGGGTATCTTGTATAATTTTGAAACATTATACAGCTTTGTTACACACAGAGAAACCTTCCCGAACGACAGATTGTGGACCCCAGTCTAGAGTGTTTCTGGCCATTTTGCTTCCAGCGTACGTTTTCTTGGTCAGTAGCACAGAGGGTTGAGCACTCAGAATTAAGCAAAATGTGACATGTTACACAAGTTTCAAGCTTCAGCGATACAGTCTGGGATGGCAGCAGTGGATACAACTGTGGGAAAGGCTTGAGCTTTCATAAATATTAGCCACTGGTAGCAATTCAAAGCCTGACACACAAATTATCTCCTCATTACTCAGCCTGGTTTTCTGACCTAAAGTATCCCACATTTCTGTAACAAAGTGGATCTATTCACCCCATGGTTGTGACTGCAGGAATATAAATAAATAAATAGTGAAAGCATCAAGTATATCCTTCTCCTTCACACTCTTGCACACTCACTATGCTCTACAACTACTCAGATTTTCAGTTTTTTCTTTTCTTGTATTTATTAGATCATCTATCTCTCTCTCTTTTTTTTTTTTCCTCGTCAGTGTAAGAACCTATTTAGAGCCAAGACTATTAATAGTATTACAGGGCTTCTAAGTGAGGTTATTTTGCAGAACAGGAATGCAGCACAGCATCCCTATGAGGTTCTATGAGGTTCTAATTTTTCTTGACCAATAGAGAGTAGACACACACTTGAAAGGAGCCTTTCACATTGTGAGATGTGATAGAAGACAGCTAGTGGAGTACACCAGTACAGGTAGCTGCAGAGTCTATGCAAAGGCTTTTGTAAATCATTGCTGCAGTTTGGAAAGGACTTTGATGTGAAATTGAATTAAGGAATCTGCCTCTCATCTTACTTTTCCACCAATGTTCTCAACCCACCCCTTCAATCATTTTCAGTAAGAAAGTTACAAATGAGCGAGAAGCCCTTTAAAACAATTAACTACTCACTCACATGAAATTATGTCACCCTCACTCAATTTTTTTAGTTATTGTTGCACAAGAGCTGAGAAAATATGTATCTGTAAAATGAAATTCACTGCCTTCAAAGCTTGACTCCAGCCTGCACCCAGTGTTTTGTTTTTTTTTTTTTTTTTTGGTTGGGTGGGGTTTTTTTTGTTTGTTTGGTGTTTTTTGTTTGTTTGTTTGTTTGTTTTTTGTAGAGTTATGTGAACATGATAGCTCTGGAATCAGAAAAGGTCTAGCCATGTTGCTGTCCCCAGTGCAATGCTGTGAGAAGAGGAAGTGACACATTAACCTGCCTTTCCTGCTTCCAGGAGCAGAGCCTTTAATTCCACACACATCTCTGGTTTAGGTTGCTCAGCAGTAATTCATCTATTTCTGTCACTGTATCATATTGTACTGCATAGACATACTTCACAGAGGTCCAGAAAAGGGAAATGTCTTAAAAGAAGTATTTTTACCTAGAAGGACATTCTCAAATATGTATCTGTTTCAGAGATGTGGTGCTGGTATGATGTGAAGACTACTCCATCAATAAAGTTTTAAACCTAGAGTAAAATATTGCTCACTTTGTTAACTTAATAAACATTTTAATTTCCTAAATGCAAGCTACCACAAAATGGTTTTGTAATTATCAGAAAGACTTGCAGTGTAATATGTCCTCTTTCTCTTGTGCTTTTTCTTTTCCCTCCTGTTATGTACGTTCTGCAGGTGGAAGAGCCAACCAGAAAATGGCAATTCTGTTTTACAGCAGCTTTCAGAATTTCACAATTTGCTTGTGGCCCAGTGCTCCGTGAGAAGAGTATCTGGTCAAGAAATGTGAACAACATCATATGGAAGTGGAAACTGAGTTTTCTGGCTGAGGAAAAGGTTTCTGCATCTGGTTTGTGAAAAGCTTTTTCCTGCTTTTCCTGAATGAAAACAGGCAAGATTTTCGTCAGAGATTTCTCTGACACACAACAGGGATCTGAGTTTTATCCTCCTCACTTCTCTGCAATGGCTCTGATGGGTATCTGTTTTGTTTGTCCTTCTAATTATTTTGGCCTAATATTAAACATTTTACCAATATTTTGTATTAAAAATATGTATTTCAAGATCATATGCTAGTGCCCAGCATATTATGATTTATGATGAGGAGGGGGTGTCACCCTCTATGTCAAAGACCAGCTGGAGTGCATGGAGCTCCACCTGGGGTTAGATAAGGAGCCATCAGAGAGCCTGTGGGTCAGGATTGAAAGGAGGGCAGGGACAGGGGACATTGTAGTGGGGGTCTGCTACAGGCCACCGGACCAGGAAGAGCAAGGGGATGAGGCCCTCTATAGACAGATAGGAGCAGCCTTGTGGGATTTCAACCACCCTGATATCTGCTGGAAGAGCAACACAGAGCACAGGCAGGCCAGGAAGTTCCTGGAATGTGTTGATAACAACTTCCTTCTCCAGGTGATAGAGGAGCCAACCAGGAGAGGGGCTATGCTGGACCTTGTTCTCACCAACAAGGAAGGGCTGGTGGGGAATGTAGGACTTAAGGGCAGCCTGGGATGCAGTGACCATGATAAGGTGGAGTTCAAGATCCTCCAGGCAGTGGGGAGGGTGCACAGCAGACTCACTACCCTGGACTTTAGGAGAGCGGACTTTGGCCTCTTCAGGGACTGCTTGTAAGAGTCCCATGGGATAAAGCCCTGGAGGGAAGAGGGGCCCAAGAAAGCTGGCTAATATTCAAGGATCACTTCCTCCAGGCTCAGGGGCGATGCAT
>NW_010107706.1:9580-21928 GCF_000699245.1 Pterocles gutturalis | reverse complement strand
ATGCCAACCTCATGAAATTTAACAAGGCCAAGTGCAAGGTCCTGCACATGGGTCGAGGCAATCCCAAGCACAAATACAGGCTGGGTGGAGAATGGAGAGAGAGCAGCTCTGAGGAGGACTTGGGGGTACTGGTGGATGAGAAGCCGAACATGAGCCGGCAGTGTGCGCTTGCAGCCCAGAAAGCCAACTGTGTCCTGGGCTGCATCAAAATAAACATTAGCAGCAGGTCAAAGGAGGTGATTCTCCCCCTCTACTCCGCTCTTGTGAGACCCCACCTGGAGTACTGTGTTCAGCTGTGGGGCCCCCAACATAATAAATACCTGGGCCTATTGAAGAGAGTCCAGAGGAGAGCCACGAAATTGGTCAGAGGGCTGGAGCATCTCCCCTGTGAAGATGGGCTGAGAGAGTTGGGGTTGTTCAGCCTGGAGAAGAGAAGGTTCTGAGGAGACGTAATAGCAGCCTTCCAGTACCTGAAGGAGGCCTAAAGGAGAGATGGGGAGGGACTCTTTATCGGGGAGTGTAGTGAGAGGACAAGGGGTAACGGGTATAATCTGAAAGAGGGTAGATTTAGACTAGACATTAGGAAGAAATTTTTCACTGTGAGGGTGGTAAGACACTGGAACAGGTTGCCCAGAGAAGCTGTGGATGCCCCATCCCTGGAGGTGTCCAAGGCCAGGCTGGATGAGGCTTTGAGCAACCTGGGCTAGTGGGAGGTGTCCCTGCCCATGGCAGGGGGGTTGGAACTTGATGATCTTTAAGGTCCTTTCCAACCCAAACCATTTTATGGTTCTGTGATTCTATGATTTTGAAAGGAATATGTGTACGCATGATAATATAAACAAGAATTGATGGATAAACTAATGCATGTGGATATCAAAGTAAATATATCCTGAATTTACAGAATATTACTGAATTATTTAAAAAAAAAAAGTAAATTCAAAGAATGTTTCTAGCATTAACTTTAGTTCCTGGGATCTCCAGTATTTCTAGTTGATATTCATATTGGCATGTTTCATTGTGATAGTGCACAGTTTATCAAATGGATCTTTTGACTTATGCAGTATACTGTGTCTTGAGAGATGGATACACAGCTCATTCCACTATGTCATTGCAACTTCAATGTGATAATGGCTGTTACTGTTATGACATGCTTAACCGTAGTACTGAAGAACATAGTCTGTGAACTAGACTGTTGTTTCATTTTTTTCCTGGTGAAAACACATAAAATACAAAAGGGTCTTGCAGCCTCAGTATAATACAGAGATCGGTGGATATAGGCAAAGACAAGAGTGAAAGGAAAGCTTCTCACCTTGAAAACTACTGTTTTTCACATCAGGAACTTAACTGGATTTTTCATTGTCTTGCAAACACGAAAAATCAGTGGACATCAAAGATGGAGGTTCTTCAAACATTAGAAGGAACTTTTTTTCCTCCTTATGTCAACCAGAAAGACTAGAGTAAAGATCATTTTCTTTGTCTGTTTGTTTGCACACCTCCTGTCCACTGAAGTAAACATATGATTTTGTCTTTGTGGTCATAGCATTTTGCAGTCCTGTCCTCTCTTAACTGATTTATCTGCCATTTATTCATAAGATACTGTCTTTTTTTTACTTCAAGCCCATGATGCCAGCCTATCTCCTTAGCTTGCTAAATTGTCAAACACATACCGTTGTGTTTTCTTTCATACTTCTTTCATATTCAGGATTAAATCCTTACAAATAAATACAAAACAAATTAATTTGCCAAGACCAGAAAGAAGATTTCTGGAACTGAGGCATGAGAGCATAAGAGCTTGAGCAAGAGCATTAAGTATATAACAGAGAAAAGAAAGTCTGTATCCTGTAGGCTTGATGCAGAAGAATAGGTCCCAGCCTGGATGTGGCATCTGGAAGAATGTTGTCAAAGCTGGCTTTCAAATTACAGGCTTTTCAAGTGGAAGGGATGCGTCCTTCCAACTGAGAAAGAGCAAGTGCTGTGATTGAGGATAGCTGGAACACTGCAATTGTGTTTGAAATGCTAGACAGAATGAAAACCTTCCTTGCATACTCATTCTAACAATACACACTTTTCCCCAGTATTTCGGTAAACTATTTATTTTGCTCTCCCTGGAGCTGCAGAGCAAAAAAGTTAATTGACTTCTTTGTCAGTTGATTCACTAAAATCACTGCCACAGTCTCTGCATTAAACTGCCTAGTTTGTTACTGTTTTGGTTTTTTTTTTTTTTTTTCCTGCAATATATGTTACCTTTTTGGTATAGAGTAATAGTAAAATTTTTGACAGATGATTAAGAGGACTACTGGAAATTACATTCTTTATCTTGTAGAAGGAAGCCAGCATATAAACCTACGAGGCACGATTTGTTTTCTGGTATGCTGGCCCGTCTTAACAACAATTATGGAGCTAGCCTTTTTCTTGAATGGTTCTTGTGACACAAAATCTAGCAAGACTGGAAAGTTCCATCCACCACTAACACCTCTCATAATGTATTTTATTACTAAATTTTGTAGGTCTTATGGTAGATATAACATATAAGACCCTTTTGCAGTCCTAAATTAACAGAAAAAAAAAGATTTTTTAAAAATAAGATGTGGATGAATTAAGTTTAACTAAAAAATAGTTGCTGAATAGTAATTTATTTGGTTTATCCAATGCCACTCCCAAGCACGAATTTTTTGTTTCTTCCCCAGTTTTCTTGTGCATTTAATGCAAATTTCATTTTCTTGCTTTTGTCATTCAGTCTGTGGCTCCATATCTGAGGTACATTTCAATCCATCTTATTCTAGGAAGACACCCATAGCAGCTTATCCCATGGATAAACCTTCAAAGTTGAAAAAAGGTAAGGCAAAAGGAGTCAATGTCTCTTCCTGTGTATGTCTTATATAGCAATGATCATTACATTCCCTTTTTTCAGTTTGTTTTCCTGTAGGTATTCACTTTCAACCAATTGGCTTTGCCTGATACCTAACAATTCTACTCCATCCTTAAATAAAGAACTATAAAAACTTTTACTTCTTATGGAGAAGGTACATAACACATCCAGAATCATGTCAGCTACTAGCATTAGAGGCTTTGGTATGACCAGAATGGCAAGCTTGCAGAATCAATGCATGAGACCATTTGATTTTCAAAAATTATTACTGGTTTTGTTTAATATGTACACATAAACCATTTGAAAATGACCTCATCTTCTGAAGATGTGCTACATATTTTCTAAAATGGCACCTTTCAATCTGGGTGTCCATAAATGTTAATGCCTTTTGGAAACTCTGTGACTCATGACTTCTGAGGTTATCCCACATTTTTTCTACAGACTTTACTGTTTATAAAGTTCCAGCAGGCATGATTGAAAACAGTAGAGTATAGCCAAGTTTATCATCTAAAGCAAACATCATACTGATTTCTGAAAACTACTTCTAATTTATAACACTACTAACTGGAGCCCAACTCAAACAGATGGTAATAATTATTAATGGTAAATACATGTAATGAAAATAAAATAGAAGAAGCTCGTGTGGCAACAAATCACTTGAGGAAGTCAGGGAGAAAAATTTATTTCATTGTCAAATCTCTCTCTGTGTTGAAGTACCTGTTTCCAGATGTATTATACATGTTTGTGGATTTTGTATGCTTTGTTCTTGATAGAGAAAAGAATTGAAAGTTAGAGCTGGACAGAAAATTACTTTCCCATCCCCAAATAATTTTTCACATTTCAAACATTTTTTCCAGACTAAACCAGGATGAAAAATTGAACTGTCAAAAGTGTTTAAGAAATGAAATTAAAAGATAAGGAACAGATTTTGTATAAGAAACAATAATTATGGTTTTAAAGGGTTTTTCAGATGAGGAAACATATGTATGGCTGTCCATGATGGGAGCTGCTGAGAAGGCAGATAGGCAATTATTCATTGTTTCAAATGAAGAAAAAGTTGGGAACATGAAATGAAGCTTGTAAGTGGCATAAAATACTTAGCTATACTTGAAATGCTTCATTATAGGATACTGTAGAAGCTAAAAGTTTGCATATGTTTAAACACAGAGATTATGTTCTGGAAGAATAGTCATCCTTGGTTACTAAATGTTTGGTAGTCATTGAGCAATAAATCCTTGAACTTGCAGTCTGAAGAAACAGAACTGTTTGCTTGTTCTTATACTCTCTCATAAGGATTTGCTATTCAACACCTTTAATCTGACTTAACACAGACATATGCTTTTGCATTTTTATGTTTATCATATGTAAAATGCACACATGTAGGTGAACATTAAAATTACATCAAATTGAATTGTTTCCTTCTGCTAATTTAAAAAAATTGGGTTTTTTGAGGGGTCTTTGAAATATTTTTTTTTGCTGTATAAGTAAGGTTCTCTTAATCATTTAAAAATACAATCTTTTGTTGAGAAATTAGTGTAACAGAGCACTTTGGAATTTCAAAAAACAACTCAAATACTGGTAATGGAAATTTGTTAGAAGTTTCCCTTTCTGATAAACTGCATCGATTTGGGTGAATTGGTGTTTTTAAGGAAGAAATGCTAAGAAGATTATTCTAAACCATTTTTTGGTTTAGATTCTGGAGGAATTGTTAATCTTTTAGCAATTAATTGGAATTAAAAGAACCCTCTTGCTATAATGAAAGCATACTGAAACGAATACTAGGCATTGGCAGAGCACCTTCTCTTCAGGGCATTTTGTATATTAACGTGCAGCTGTGTCATGCACCAATGCTGTTAGATTACCCACATAAGAATTCAGAAGACCTACAAACATGTTAGATATTTCCTTACTTGGAGAATGGAATCTACAGGATCCATACAATGATTAATAAAGTGTATCACTATCATCCGTAGAGAGACTCCATGTGAGGAAATCTGTATCTTCTGTATCAGACTTGACTAATGAGAAGTTCTCTGCCCTTAGCTGAAGTTTGAGAGCAAACTTGTGCTGAGAGTTTAAATTCAACACACATACTCACATGTATGAAATGTGTGTAGTTGTCTGCCCATGCATATGTGTGCATTATATGTTTGAATATATGAAACAATACAACCCCTTTTTACAGTGGCAGGTAGTTATGTCTGGCACTGGTTCCCTGCTGTCAGTAGACTCGTCCTACACTCATTATAATTCTTTTTACAGCCAAATCACATCATTCCTTTAATGATCTATAAAATCATAGAACTACCCTGATGGTATTTGTGGAAAAGAGACAGCACATCTCATGTAGTATTTCTGTTCTGTCTTCTTTTTCAATTAACTTGCTAGATTTTCTGATCTTTAAATTAAAAAATTTGAATATATACCTACTGGATTTACTATTAACAAACTAGGAATAACATACATGTAACATATTGTAAAGTGTTACGATTTGAGATCTAACAGATTCCAGTTTAACTTTAGATGTGGGACCCCTGTTCAGTTTCTGACAGGAATATGTTCACAAACCTAGCTGTTGACTGTTTTCATCAGTGACTTGCAGGAAAACCTAAACTTACCAGAGGGATTGTATATGTCACACAAAAGCCTTGGGAGCAATAACAGCAAATTGAAAGTCATCGGGATGACTCACTTAGTCCTCTGAGATAAGCAAAAAATATGTCAAATATATTAAATCTTGTAATCTTATTAAGTACAGTATACATTTCATCCATATGTGTATGTGTAATAAAAGTGCATGTACTACAGTGAGAGATATAGCATAGACACATGGATGAGGAATTGCATCCTGACTTTGGTTGATGGAGAATGAACAGCAGAACGTGAAGTCTTCTGGGAACACTCTGGACAAATAGGCAAACACAACTGCTGAGTACGTAAATTGAGGAAACTGAGTATGATGAAGAACTTTGCATGTGGAGTCTTTACTAATGCTACCACTTCTGGAATACAGGAATTCATTGAATTGATGTGGTTATCTGCAAATAGGCACTTTTAGGGTAGTATTCATCTGATCTCAAATGTACAAAGCACCCAGTGAATCACACATGAAAAGAGGCTCTTTCTCCCCACTGATTACAAGGACAACTTAGTGTGACTACCTTGCAGGGAGCTGTCTGGGTTGTAAATCGAGTGAGAGAAATCCCACCCCCTTTGTCCTGTTTTGGAGTGTGTGGTCTGTACAGGCTATATCACTGAAGAGTGTTCAGAAGAATGATTAGAAAACAAACAAGCTGATGTTATTGTGAAGCACTCAAAGCACAGTCTGTTTCAGTTATCAAAGAGCAACACAAGGTGGGGGCAAATAACATTTTGAATGTAGCAAGAAAAAACATAATGAAACTGTAATAGCTGAAAGTCACAATTAGGAAATAAGGTGCATATTTTGGGCTACAAGGATGACAATATAGGATAAATGTATCAACATTCTCAGTATCTGGGCTTTTTTTCACTGACATTGCATGATTTGGGGTGTTTTAGGATTTTCCTCACTTCAAACACAAATTAGTTCAAAGATGCTTTAAGAGTGCTTCTGCTTCTGTTTGATAGGAGATTGTGTTAGATTTAAGAGTAAGTCTTTCTGATGTTATAATTCCTTAAATTTTGAATCCACCTACAAAACCAATGTAAATATTACAAAATTGAACAATAATAGTGGAAGACAAGTGAGGAAAATCTTAACAGAAAGATCTTTTGTTTTTATGAGTCATTCGATATCATCAGTACCTGCCACAGTAAGTTTCTTCAGCAGTTTCAGTATTTCCTGGACACAAAAAGATCAATATAGAGCCAGCTTCAAGGACCACCATCAAGAATTGTGCAACTGAGAGATGGTATGGACAGTTTATGAAATGTGAGTGTTAAATTAAGGTAACTTTTTTTCATATATCTGATCTCATAACTTATAGGAATACCACCAGAGAATAAGAAACTGTTGGAAAACATAATTTTACTTTAGAGTCTAGCCTTAAGTCATGGATTTTGTGTACTGAAAATACTCTTTCATTATGCAGTGAAGTTCAACAAGTTTCCTTAGCAAGCTTTTAACGCAGCAAAACAACACTATTAATCAAAAAAATTGAACAAAATACCCAGTAAATCGCAATCCTGTCTTGGAGTTTATACTACAGTTTACCAAAATTAAAAGAGATGCCCAAAATATTCCCCATTTCTCTTCAGCACATTGTGGGTTTCCAAGCCCTGGAGTACATTCTCCCTAATTAGGTAGTTTTCCAAAGGTCACATGTAATTTGTAAGGATTTGGATAGTCAGTCTGTCTGTAAAGCTGGCTGGTAGCTGCAGGGACATTATGCAGTGTTTGGAGAAAGCAGAGGAATCCCATCTTCTTCAAGGTGCAGGGGATTATATCTGGGTGGGGATTTACCAGGGGACTGCAGCTAAGAGGGCTACGACCTCTCCCATTAGCGGCTGTGGAATAACACAAATGTGGTGCTGCATGAGGAAGGAGCAGTCCTACGCCACAACCCCTTCCCACTCCCTCATTATCCCTATGGCAGTGATACAAGCAAAATCACATCTTAGGCTGAAAATGAGCCTTGGGCTTGGATAGCACTAATTATTCAGTGTATTAGCAGAGGGCAGAGTTTACGTGCAGTATCAATGAGAAAATATTTGGCAATGAAAACAAGGCCAAAGGGCTTTCTGTTTTATGGCCAAATCCTGCTCACTTTCCTCACATGAGCAGCTCTAATGAAGTCAGCTGGAGCTCAATGATTTCACTCCAAAACTTAAATCTCTTATAAGCTGTAGCTGAATTTTGAAAGTATTTTGAAAGGAAACTTTTAACCTCTGTCCCTAGTTACAAATTTGACTGCTTCCTTTATCATCCTCTTCTCAGATCACCTCTATCCAAATGCTCTAAAAAAACCTTCCAGATATTTTTTCTTTTTTTTTTTTTTCTTCAAATACCATAATTCATATTTATTTCCCTTAATTCTGTTACAGGTTTCTTAGAAATTCAACATCATAGTGATCATTGAGCTTTCCCACAATGTAGGAGGATTCAGAACTACCAAAGGCAGTCTCAGATTCCATGTTAAAAGTTACAGTTCAGTCCCCTTCCTAAAGGGTTAAGGTGTGCCAGCAAAGGCAGCAGTTTGTCAGAGAACTTTTCTATGGAAAGAACAGCCATGACTTGGGCGGAAGAGATGAACTGTGTGATGTGCTCTTGGTGCACGGTGTTAGTGGGAGGCTGCAAGTGCTCCTTGACCAGCATACCTTAATGTAAGGTAGTCATGGCTCAGGGCTGCTTTTTTCTTTGCCTGCCTTGTGATTAACCAGCCCCCTGAGCACCCTGGGTGTGAATCCCCAAAGCAGGGCAGTGCCTGCCCCTGCCCCTGACCCTGCCCTGAGTCCAAGCAGTTCTGCTGCTGCCCTGCTGCTGCCTCCTCTCTGTGCAGTTAGAGGAGCGTCCCTTATCTCTTGTAAAGTGCACATCCACATTTACCAAAGAAAGAAGAGACCAGACAAGAGAACAATGCTGCATTTTCCCCTTATTCACAGAGTTAGCAAAAGCTTGTCATTGGCTATGATTGTTAATATTAACCGTAAATAGCAATACAAAATTAACCTTTCAGTTTGCAACTGATGTAGATGACTTTGAATCTATTAATTACTAGGAAATCCTAATCAATATGTTTAGTGATTCTTTATGCCACCATGTATTTGAATAAGAGAAGATTAATATCTAAGTAGGAGCCTGTGGTTTTTTGAAACACAATGCAGTCAGGGCAAACTCTTTATTGGCGAAAACATTAGGCTGTTTTATTGTAAAGAACTGAATTACTTGGAAACTGTTCAGACCTAACATCTTTCTAATACTTGGCATCTCATGTAAGAGTTCCCTGTGATTTCTTAAATACCTCACACAAATCCTTGGATTCACGGAAAAGTGAGCAATGGGATGAATTATTTTGTGCGCCAGGGGAGGTTTAGACTAGATATTAGAAAAAATTTCTTCACTGAAAGAGAGATCAGGCATTGGAACAGGCTGCCGAGGGAAGTGGTGGAGTCACCATCCCTGGAGGTGTTCAAGAAACGTGTAGATGTGGTGCTTAGGGACATGGTTTAGTGAGTTAGGTGGTGTGGGTTGACAGTTGGACTTGATGATCCTTGAGATCTTTTCCAACCGTAATGATTCTATGATGATTCTATGATTATGTTTAGTGAACGTAGGAGAAAAAAAATTCTGATTAAGTCTCTTGTACCATGCTTTTGTGTTTTCTGTTATGTACGGAGATTGTGCAAACCTTCAGTTGGGCTTTGGATATTAAATTGTGTGTTGTAAAGAAAGTAATGTTTCACTAGAAAACTAAAGATAGCACAAAAAGGTTCAAAGGCCCCTTTTATTTATATTCCAAAAATCTTTCATTAAGTCTGAAAGATTTTTGAGACATAATTAAGCTAAAATATTGGTTTTGGTTGTGGATGTTTCTTGCTCAAGATAAGTTAGAAAGAAATAAAGAGTTAACCCATGCCAGAAACTTTCTTACAGTCGTGTTTTTTTGCTTGAGCTATGGGAGAAAAACTTCAAATTGTGGAGAATAAGGACCTAAACCCAACTGGGTGCCCTGAAATCATGTTCTTAGGGAAATAGACCTTTTCAGTTATTTTTTCTGAAATCCCATTTTCCTTTTTTGTCATCAATGAAACACTACCAAATCCTTGCAGTCTGGGGGGATGAGCACTGTTTCCCAGCTCATTTAGCAGCCTGATCTCCCATCGAAGTCAGTAGCTGAGCTCACATTAATCACAGAGGTACAAGCCTGGCTCTATAAACTCTGTAAAAAGTCTTCACTAAAAACCCCTGAGGCCTCCCAGCTCCTAAAGGATTGGACCTTGCCGCTACTGTTTCTGAAGCACTATCTACCAGCTGGATAATGACCAAAAGAGAAGTCTTGAGCAGGATCCTCTACCCAGAAGCAGGCAGTGGAGCAGTTCATGCTCCATGATGCTTCTGTAGAATCCCATGTAATGATAGGAATTGTTGTCTATTTTATTTTACATGCCTGCAAAGCACTAGAGTTACAGTTTTGCTTGCAATGCTAGGAATTGTTGTCTGAAGTCTTCACACCTCTAGAACAAAGAAAGAAGTCTCATCCATTTTGCCTTATCAGCTCCTTTTATTACAAAGCATCAATTTATGATAAAAATATTTATCAAATGTTGTACATGTAGGCAGCACAGACAGTACACATTTAGTTATTCCTTTCTTATCTCAAAGCTGATAGGTAGGCTTAAATGTATTTCTTAAACATGTTATTTTTAGAGCTTTTGAAATTTAACTGTTCTGAAGTCTGTCTGTTGTTCTGGAAGTCTGTAAACTTTTACAAGGTATCAGTTGTTACATATTGGCTTAAAACAAACCTGAGGCTTTTTATGGAGGCAAGAAAAGCAGTTCTAATCTGACAACAAAGTAATTCTTTGGACAAAACTGCATTTTGTTACATGTGTCTGTTATGCTTCCCAGAAATTAATTCAGGCACTTGTTCTTTCTCATTTGCTTTAAATGGTTTCTCTCAAGTGAGAAGAAGGAGAAAGTTACACCCCAAAATAATTTAATTCTGAATGGTCTTTGTCTGTGTCACCTCCACTCTTGAGCCCAATCTTTAGCCAAGCCAAGACTTGACTGCTTCATGCTGCTGAATTTAGTGCATCCTGATTGTTCCAGTCTGAGTAATTAGCTGCAGTAATCATTGGTCCTTAAAGATCCATTGAAATGGTGTAAGTCTGGGGTAAATCTCTATCAATTCAAAAAAACTGGGCTTGAAGTTGTATGTTTGAGACCAAAATAAAATTCATGATTTTATGCATTTCTCATGTTTACTTTGTTTCTCATCTCATTAATGTTGAACTGTGTTAATTTTGACTTAAAAAATCCAACTTGTTCTGATAAATCTTTACAGCAGATACTAGTTTACACTCTGTATGTGCACGTGTGTGTGCATGTGTGTACGTGATGTGTGAATGCAGCTATAAGGAGGAAGGTGACTGAAAAATATTAGTCTCACTTTTTTTGGTTTTTTTTGTGTGTGGGATTTTTTCCCAGAAGAAAAGTACTTTAAGGCATGCTGCAATTTTTTTTTTTTAGATTTGAATTATTTGGTTTCAGGACAGTCTTGATAGAAAAGTATAAGTTCTCAGAATCTGCTTCTTATGTCTCTTCATTCTCCCTAATTGTGAGTGAATGAGCCCCACGGACACTGGGAATAACAATTCCTGATTTTTATTTTAGAGAGGGAACAGAAAAAGGAAATACCATTTTGCAGGTGTTGAAAACATCTAACCTGAGGCTATGTCACTTACATTCACAAAAAAAAAATGGGGATCCTACAGTGAAATATCCCACAGATCCTCATGTGACTAAAGAATATAGGACTAGAACCAGTGAATATTTAGGGGAGAATCTAATTTTCAACATAAATTTTTGGTTTGAACCAGCCATAGTCGTTGGTTTGAATCATGCTTTGAATCCATTCATTTTATTTTGACAAGCATGTGGGTTCTGTTGCAGAAATGTCATTGTCCCTTTTTATACTTGTGGATTAAAGCACAAGTTTATTTATGCCCCTGCAGGTACATGTCAAACTGTTTGCATGTGCTCTGTGGTCATGAGTCGCGGTCTGTGTGCACTGCAGTTGGCAGCCAGTCTGTCTCTGTCTTAGTGCCATACATCAGTGTCACTGAGTGTCATTATGATAACTGCAGTATTGTTAGGTTACCTCCAAAGGCTTCCACATGGAGGGAAGAGGTTGCCGCCCTGTATGTCCTTCCATATCATGCAACAACTGGTTGTGACACTGAGGAGTAAAGGCATGCTTGTGGGAACATGGAGGATGCACCATCTCAGACTCCAGCTGAGCACATGCTTCCCCAGAGGCAGCTGTAGCCAGGAGTCTGACTACAGGTTGCTTGAGCCCTCTAGCACGAGTGCACAGCCTAAACACGTGCAAGCTCTGGTTTTGTTTCTGCTCTCTCTTCTCTTACTCCTGGAGGAGGGCAGAAAGGAATTAGATGAGGAGATGGAGGAAAAAGTACGTCATGGATATCCTGCAGCTTTCCATGTTCAGCTGTAGGCAGCTAGTGAGCCCTGGATTGCCCCAGGTGATGCCCTAGAAGTACATTTTTATGAGTAACCCCTATCTGCAGTGCTACAGCCTTGGAAAAGAGTGGCTGGAAAGCTGCCCAGTGGAAAAGAACCCAGGGGTGTTGGCCAACAGCCAGCTGCATATGAGCCGGCAGTGTGCCCAGGTGGCCAAGAAGGCCAATGGCATCCTGGCTTGTATCAGAAACAGTGTGGCCAGCAGGACTAGGGCAGTGATTGTGCCCCTGTACTCAGCAATGGTGAGGCCACACCTTGAATCCTGTGTTCAGTTTTGGGCCCCTCACCACAAGAAGGA
>NW_010107706.1:0-9529 GCF_000699245.1 Pterocles gutturalis | reverse complement strand
GTGTTGAAGGGTCTGGAGCACAGGTCTTATGAGGAGCAGCTGAGGGAGCTGGGGTTGCCTAGCCTGGAGAAAAGGAGGCTGAGGGGAGACCTTACCACTCTCTACAAGTATCTGAAAGGAGGTTGTAGCAAGGTGGCTGTTGGTCTTTTTTCCCAAGTAACAAGTGATAGGACAAGAAGAAATGACCTCAAATTGTGCCAGGGGAGATTTAAATTGGATATTAGAAAATTTTTTTTCACTGAAAGGGTTATTAACCATTGGAACAGGCTGCCCAGGGAAGTGGTTGAGTCACCATCCCCAGAGGTGTTTAAAAGATGTGTAGATGTGGTGCTTAGGGACATGGTTTAGCGGTGGACTTGGCATTATTGGGTTTGCTGTTGGACTTGATGATCTTAAAGGTCTTTTCCAACCTAAATGATTCTATGATTCTACGTTAGTATCTCCTCACAGGACAAAAAAGATGGACACATCCTGAAGGAGACCAGCCAGCTAGAGGGTCATAGGGCTCTTCACTGGCCGAGATGAGCTTTTCATTTTCACAGCTGAGGTTTGGTTGCACTTTTATATTTACTTCTCTCACTGACTTCTCCCAGTGCTAAAGAAACTAAGATGGCAACACTCTGGTTTCAGACCTGAGCATTGACTGAACAGTGTTAAAATAAGTGAAGAACACGGGTGTTTCAAGTCCAGCTGGGCATCTGTGGTGGGTTAACCTCGGCTGGATGCCAGGTGCCCACCAGGCCCCTCTATCTCTCCCCCTTCAGCAAAACAAAGGGGGAGAATAAGATTAAAATCTCGTGGGTCAAGATAAAAGCAGTTTAATTAAAGCAAAGGCCAAGGCCACACACAGAAACAAAAGGCAAACAAAGATGTCATTCTCTGCTTCCCCTCAGTAAGTGATGTCCAGTCACTTCCCAGGAAAGCAGAGCTTCAGTGTGTGCAGCAGCTGCTCCTGGAGATAAACACAGTAACAAATGCCCCCCTCCTCCTCCCTGCCCTTGGCTTTTATGGCTGAGCTGAGGTCACATGGTATGGAACAGCCAATCCGGGTCAGCTGTCCCGGCTCCGCCCCTCCCAAGCTGTGTTATAAACCCCCTGCTGGCTGCCAGGGTGACCCTCAGCCCTGGGAGGGTGCTGTGGGGATACTGACTCCAGCTCAGACAGACCCAGTACAGCATCACAATTAACATTACTGCTTCTCTGCATAGATTTTGATTGAATGAGTGAATTGTCTTTTTTTTTTTTTCTTCTGTTTTTTGTGTGTTTAGATTCAGAGCTCCTATATTCTGTGTATGTGTCTGAACATAAAAAAAAAAAAAAAATTTCATCACTGCTACAGTCTGATTCTGTTAGCTCTCAGTGAGATAAACTCTACCTCTCTTTCTTAAATCAAACTGTACTGGAAGCAGCTTTTTATTCAGTAAGTCAATTTTTCTGTATTCTTTTCTAATGTTCAAATTGTAATGTTTTGCTTTGGCTATGTCATAAAATGTGTATGTAAAACATGGAAAGAATATCTCCTTTTAAAACAATAGTGTACTGCAGTTAATTAAATCAATGTCAACTTTCCAACTGCATGATCTGAGCTGACCTGTATCAAGTGAGTTAGAACAGCACCCAGTGTGATGGACTTTGGCATGTTGTCATTGGTTTATTTCCCCGTAGTCTTTCTAAACCTTTAGGGAGGTTTAGGGGATGTATTTCAGAATAATCAGTGAACCCCTCAATATGAGACAGAGTAAGCACAGTGAAATTAGTGTTTAAGTTAGAAATACTAGCTGATTTATTTAATAAATCAAAGAAATAAGCTAACTTAGTTGCCTCAAGCATTTACCCTTCAGATGTCATATATCCTTCTCTTGTCCAATTTATTTTTACTCCTTGTTTCTATTTGACAGAAATATGAAATTTATAGCTGAATATCTAGGTGGGGAAAGCTGAAATTCAAAAGTATAGCACACAACATGATCCTCTCTATGGAAAACCACATAAGGATTTGGGAATATCTAATGTTCGGGTCATGGTATTCTTGGCAGCTGGCGGGTTTCACAGGGATAGAGGGGTGTCTACCAACCATCCCATCCCTAACACATTGGCTCAGCATCAAATTCTGACAGTGTTACTCCACTCTGCTGGCACATTGCTCCATCAGTACATAGGACCTGCAGACAAGATAGGTAATGTTGCAAATTATGGCAGTAATTTCTGACATTTAGGCATCCAGCAGGGAAAAGGATCTAGCAAAACTTACCCTCAGGGATGCACAGTCCATGAACTCATGGGAGAGAGAGACTGCATTGAAGATTTCTCTGACTTCTGCATCACCTGGTGTTCTCCCTCTGGAGTTTTCTCATGTCTGTGCCCAGTGGCAGAAGAAAGCATTTTTGGCCTTTGTAATTCCATCCTGGAAACTTTTTTATGTTCTGAGAAGTTTGTGTAAGAAACCTCTGAGCACATTACCAATCCTGAGAAACAACTAAAGCAAGATGGGTGCCAGAGAACAAGAGGTCTCTGGAAAGCATTGGGAGTTTTAAAATTACATGATCTTAATTACTCTGAAGTCTGCATGTTTTCATTTCTTTAATTGGAAGGAGATCTGTGTTACTGAGATCAACTGCCCATTTTCAGATTGTTTGGCTATAGGCTAGGAGAGATGGTGCTGTGTTGTTGTTATGGCTAATTCTGCCCATGTATTGGAATACTAGACAGAAATACACAGAAATGGTATTGGCAAGTTTCAAAAAATGATCGGGGCACTTTCCTCCCTTAACGTGCTTACTCAGATGACCCATTTGAACTGTTCCTTTCAACTGAGCTGTAGTGTCAAGTAACCATGACCTTTTCTGAAAGCTAAGTGAATTAAAGAAAATCACTCAGCCATGTGGTCTTTGGAAATTCACTGTGCGTTCCCTGCAGTGGCAGTGTTATAATGTAATTTAATGTTGTGTAATAATTTATAGAGAAAACAAAAGGACTTAATTCAAAATTAACTATTCTGTCCCCCAAGCAGGAGGTAGATGGATTAATATTATCCACTATGACATTGTTCCTGGAAGGTACTTCTCTCCAGCCATGAAGATCCTGGTTTTCCAGGAAGACTGAGTTTTTTATCTCATAGGACAGAAGGACTAAACTGTGTAGTGAATCTTCAGCTTAACATAAACAATATCCAGGAAATCTGAACTAGCTTTCTGGACATTACATACTAAGATTGTCAAAAAATCTTTGGCAATTCCAGACCCAAAATCCACCTTATTTTTTTTCATAAAATCAATAAATAACATTTACAATTATATTAGCTGGATCAGGTTCTAACCTCAAAATCATTATGAAGAAAGATTCCTTTATTTTATAATGAATGAAAGTTACATATAAATGCTTGTTCAAGATGTTATGGACATTTTGGTGACATTTAAAACCAGCAAACATATTATCATTTGAAACATTTTGTTCCAAGAATACAATGAATTACATCAGAGTAACGTTTATGGTTGGTATGACAGTAACGGTTAGCTTCTTTCACAAAGTTCAGAGTTCCATCATGCAGCACAATAGCAAGCGTGAGCTGTAGTGCATGGCGTTATCAAACCATGGAGACACCATTAGGACTTTACAGGCAGATCTGATCAAGCCCCATGTAATGTCTTCTGCCTCTCTGCAGGACTGTACTCATAGAAATTGCGGATGCCCCATCCCTGGAGGTGTTCAAGACCAGTTTGGATAAAGCTTTGAGCAACCTGGTCTAGTGGGAGGTGTCCCTGCCCATGGCAGGGGAATTGGAACTAGATGATCTTTAAGGTCCCTTCCAACCCAAAGCATCCTATGATTCTAGGATTCTGTGACTGGGGAGCTTAGACTCAGCACAGCACCAGCTACAGCTCTGTGGGCACTGTTTGCCTTGGAGTACTGGCAGGGGGAAGGTATGCCACAGACATGCTCCCAGAAAAAAACATTTGAAAGGACAATGTTGCTTGTGTCCCACAGAAGATCTGTAGCAGATCTATCAATAGAGGGGGCACTATGGGACTGGCAAAATTGTTTAAGATGTTTTGCCAGACCTTCTAGGTTTAACTGCCATCTTCTAGCAGGACAAAGTTGAACTCTGCAACTGACATGCTCTTGTCTCGTGCATTAAGGAGATGTAGAAAGAACATTACTTTCTGAAATATTACAGCTGTGTTTGTATAGTTTTATTTATATAAACTTTAGAAATGCATTTCTTTATATTGATTTTTTATGAACTTACTTAATAAGCTTTTTGCCTTCAGTTACGCATCTCACAGAAAGACTGTGCTCATGGGATTAGCATACATTGGACGACTTTTTATTTCTCAAAACACTCTCAGCTGTTAACAGGTTAGCTCTGTGCACTGACAATAAGACAAAAAAAATGGATTGCCATTTCCAATGTTTAAGGTCATAATAGCAGTCTCCATAGTTGCATATACGCTATTCAAAAATATAATGATTTTTAAACCACTGTGGCTTGCCTGCAACAGGACTTACTGCAAATGCTGTGTTCACTTCCTTCCCAGCGTATGCTTCATAGTCTGTTACCACCCACTGCTCTTGGACAGTTCTGGCTTCTTTGCAGTAAGCAGCTACTGCAAAGAGTCATTGAATACCTCTGAGTGTTTGCTTACCTCAGCAAACCCTTTTTCTGTTACTGACTCTAGTAATTTGTGCAATGAGGAAACAACTAGCTCATTCTACCACCTCCTACCATTTCACGATTTCCTTGGGTTTCCTCCCAAGCACTTCCGTTTTCTCATACTGTACACTTGACACAGACTAATCCTCTTCAGCAGCCTTCAAATATCTCCTATCTCACACACTGTCATGAGCAATCCCTCTGGAGGGAAATTCTTGTTAAGTATCCTTCTGAGTAAGTAGCTGAGTGCGATAATGTTCCACATGACACCATGGGGAAAACATGAAATCTTGGACCTGGATTCCTGATCTGTGTATATCTTCTGTAGTTATCCAGGTGGTTGAAGTTGATTTATTTTCTCTTTTGCTTTTCTGAGTATCTGCAGAAGACAAGAATGCAAATCCCACTATTAGTAAGGGTCCCTCCCAGGTGCACCATATAGTCTTTCATCAGGAAAGGATAGCTAGTGTATGTCTTTCATGTATTAGGCTGGAGGCATTGCAGTGCTTCTAGTCCTTCCAGCTGCTTGGATAACTGTGCTGAGAGATGCTGCTCTGGGGCGGGTGTATAACAGCATGCTTAATCCAGGCATTAATTTAAGCATTAGAACCATGTAAAAAAAAATTATTGATAAGTCTTTTTCAATAGAAGATCAGGGGACTGAGACTTTTTGATTAGGGCTCTCTGCAAAGAATGAAAGATGAGCTTCTAAAGATTAATTGCTGTTGTTTCCACTGCCAATAAAGCCAAATCCAGGGAAGAAAGTAAGTTAAAATAATTTGAGAGTAATTTGAATCTTTAACAAAAAGATTCCATCAAAACAGGGAGACAACTCCACTTTTTAGGTTAAATCCCTCAGTATATTATAACATGGTGTGCAAAAAAAGATTTGTTGTGAGTCATAGGAATGATTCATTCAGTCCCAGTTCTGGCTACAGGAAAATGTGGATAGCGTGTATTTTAGTGTCAGCAGTAGTTTGGATAACAAGACATTTGATTTAAAAAAATAGTGATATAGAAACAAGGGGAAAAGGTATCTGCAATGGCAATCTATTATGTCATTTTTAGTTGAGTTTTCTAAGAAAGTGAGATACATGTGATCATGTTTTCTGTGCCTCCCAGTCCTCTTCCTACTCCTCTCATTCAGTAAATAGTGGTAAATAAAAACTTGTTAATAATGTATTTTTATTGGAAATACATTAATGTTTTTCATCTGGCAAAGAAAAATGCTTACATTTAATTAAAAATAACAAAAAAATGAAAGAACAGGAAAGTCATGGACCTGTTCTAGCGAGTTCAGAGGAGGGCCACAGAGATGGTCAGAAGGCTGGAGCACCTCCCATACAAGGAGAGGCTGAGAGAGTTGGGGTTGTTCAGCCTGGAGAAGAGAAGGCTCCAGGAAGACTTAATAGCAGCCTTCCAGTACCTGAAGGGGGCTACAGGAGAGATGGGGAGGGACCCTTTATCAGGGAGTGTAGTGAGAGGACAAGGAGTAACACTTTTAAGCTGAAAGAGAGAAGATTTAGATGAGACATTGGGAAGAAATTTTTCACTGTGAGGGTGGTGAGACACTGGAAAAGGTTGCTCAGAGAAGCTGTGGATGCCCCGTCCCTGGAGGTGTTCAAGGCCAGGCTGGATGAGGCTTTGAGCAACCTGGTCTAGTGGAGGGTGTCCCTGCCCATGGCAGCAGGTTTGGAACTAGATGATCTTTAAGATCCCTTCCAACCCAAACCATTCTATGATTCTATGAAGAATGACTGCAGAAACAGAGGTGCAGAAGAGGATGGGGAAAGTTGTGTCCTTTGCAATTGCATGCATACATTAAATTTGACCAAAAAACCCTCAACAGCTCCCAAGCAGAGAAATCACTATAGCCCTATGTCATTGCATTTTGATTTTAAAAGGAGAATGGGACAGAAAAAAACCCTCTGAAACTTTTGAGCTGAGCTTTTTGAGATAGTGTATAAAGTACCTCTGAATTATTCATCATAATTCTGTTTTAAGCATAGGAATGTAGACATTAGTTAAATTAAATTAAGGAGCTGGATTTGTACAGTTTTTAGGAGCTTGGGATAAACTGGACATATTCATTTATAGGAGACACAGAGAGATAGTTGCTCTCTGTTACACATCTCAGTTCATCTTCCATATTAAAAATAGTGGAAATTTCTCCCTAGCATGTGTTAGAGCTGCCAGCATACAGTGAGGCCTCTGACAAGGTCTTGAGTTGAGATTAAGCTGACTGAGGAGGATGTGGACAGCTACTGGCCATGAAATGTCACATTGCTGGCCATGACAGGTAACAGTGTGGGAAGCTGACCAAAAGTCAGTGTGCTGTAACCATTGCTGGATTTCACAAGTATTTAAAGGGTTTATGTGAAAAATAGTCATACTTCACAGGCAATTGAAGGGGAATGTTGGGGACCTTCACAAGGACAGATCCTTGAAAGGCCAGCAGTACCTGGGACATGTTGTCACTTACACTATATAAAGCATTTTGTACCAGGAATGTGGCAAAGCTGCGACCAGTGGGTGGAAAGCAGGGAAATGTTTATTTGGAATGCAGTTGGGACAGAGGAAGGGATGTGCGAGGGTGGGAAGGCAAAAAGGAGGGTGAAGAAATAGAAGTGACGTGTAAATTCTGTGATCATTGCCGTTCAGACTTACCTGCCAGGCAGTCTCATGTTGATAACTGCCATCTAAACAAGGACAACAAACCAGACCTGTTGTTCTGACAATACCACCCAAGGTGAACCTGCTGCTGTGGTCAGGTGAAAACTCAGTGGGGCTTTTCCTGGCTGGAAGGGAATACTTGATTGAATCTCAATCAGACAGGAGGAAGTTTTGTTACACCTGATGCAACTTTGTGCATTATTTGCATTTCTATGGTATTTTCCTCTTGGAGGCTGAAGTATGAATTACACAGTACAGCTATGTCAAGTACTGGTTTTATAGTTTTGTAGCTGCTGAGCTGAAAAATAAGTTGTTGTGGTGTTTGTCTGCCAGCCAGGGGTAAAGCTACATCAGAAAATACTCTTTAAACACAAGAAAAAATCTTTTTTCCTATGAGGGAGTTTGAGCACTGGAACAGGTTGCCCTGTGAAGTTGTGGAGTCTCCATCCTTGAATATATTCCAAACGCAGCTGGATGTGGTCCTGGGCATCCTGCTCTGTCTGACCCTGTTCTTAGGCTGTTGGACTAGATGATCTCCAGAGCTGCTGTCCAACCTCAGCAGTTCTGTAATCCCAGGAAGGGATTCTGAGATGATTTGATGCTTTTGTGTATCTGACCAATTGACCTGTATGTTTTATCTTTATAAATGTCAGATCACTTGGCTCACACTTGCATGGTGTATCATTTTAATGTGTCTGAAGATACACGAGGACATGATTTCACTCATTAAACCCTTCACAAATACACATGGATTCTTATTTTCAAATGGGTGAAGCCATATTTGGCCAAGGGGATTGGAATTTTTATTATGACCCAAATATTCCTAGGTCAAATATAGGTTTGCCATCTCTCTGACATTTTTTCCTTTCCATGTGACCTATCAGGTGTAAGTATATTTGTGACATTTTTTATGTAGGCTCTTGGGAGGCCCCAAAAAAGACCTTCAGTCATTGTAAAAGCAAGGCATCAGTTGCACCAGTAGTATTCAGCTGAAAAACAGTACCCAGTAATTTTCTTCTCTTACTTCATAAAGTATTTCATGCTTGCAGAGTTTTTGCCTTCAGCAGGGGTATTTTTTCTCATCTGATGTCTGAACAAAGTAAGGCTACATTGTCCTTTCACCTTTTTCTAATTTCTGGCACACTTTGAAATAGTTTTCACTATGTGCTTACTATGATGTGTGTATAGGTGGGTTAGGAAAAGGCTGGAGACTACACTGACACATATTAGAGTGATGCAGATGAAATTAAGATCACACAGAATTGTATCTGTGGTGGCGCTAAATTCTTTTTAATACACAACTTGCTCAACTGAACAATGCCTAGGATAAATGCTTGCTCTTGTCCTGTTTTCTCTTAGCTGATCTTTGATTGGAAGCTGATGGCCTCAGGAAAGGGAATTTGGGTTTTGTGAGAGACTCCCAAAATAAATTTGGGAATGTGAGACGTAGTAGGTCCTAAATCTTGAACAGTACCTGGAATTTGAATTCTTTCTAGCCCAAAGTTGGCATTATCATTTATTTAGAGAAGGCTATGGTGGTCATTGTAAAGCAATGAAGAACTAAAATTCAGTGATGAACTTTATATGTTTGAGGGATATCAGAATAGCGTGCTTTAGCTGGGGCACGTAGTGCCGGATTTGTCTTAACATAGCCACCTTCATTTGTTAAAGTTTAGGGTTGGCACTGACAAATTAGTTAGTTGTAGCACAGCCTCTGCCGTTATAGACAATTAATCTTTCTTGCAATATTTAGAGGGATAATAATCTGTCAGAATAGCTGATTCCCTATCTTTCCACACAAAATCAATTATTCATTAAATGGAGATACTTAAATGATTGTTAAATTTCAGTGACAATTTTGGAAAAGCATGTTAAAGAAAAGATCATTGTTTTATTCTCCTATTCTCTTCAGAGTAGGATAGAACCAGTAGTCTAAATCTCTGTGAGTAAGAAAAAGTGTCCTTGGAGTCAGCTGGGTGTTTGCTGTGAGAAGCACATTGAATTAGGATGGTCACATTTTGCAGAAAGAGGAATGCATATGGAATGAAAAGATACTGCATGGCCACTGTGGGAAGGTGTATCAAGTTTCTGACCACTTTATGGTAGTGCTTTTATAGCAGACTCACTATGATCTCACCATCTTCAGCTAAGCTGCAAAGGACTGAGAACTGGAGGAAGCTAGGAAGTCAAGAAAGGGTGCTGGGA
>NW_010107705.1:3975-11669 GCF_000699245.1 Pterocles gutturalis | reverse complement strand
TTCTGTGATTCTGTGATTCTGTGACCTGATGTCCTGGTTGTTGAGGCCTTCTTGCTGGAAATCCTGTTAAAAATGTCATGTTCAGCGATCATCCCTCAATTCAAACTACGTTACAATAAATATCAGTTATTAGCAAATTCTTAATGCATTTAACAGGTACTTCATTGATACTTCATAGTTGTAATGGTTTAACTAGAACTCTCTCGCGTTTTAAACAGGCTGTTTATAGCAAAGTACTTCTATCTGTTACATCAACTTGATCGACCAAACAATGCACGTTCTGTAAAGAATGAGGATTTGTTTTACACAATATATTAACTCTAAAATCATAATGAAGACCAGTTATCAATATTAGCTTTAGTTACATTCATAAATTGAATTCCATAAATATTTCTCCATTATTTATCCTGACAATAATTTCAAAATAACCGATTTATTGTTCTGGGTTCATCATGCTGGTCGTACTGAACGTTAACATGAAAATGTCTCCTCTCGCTTTCTAGAGTTTCTCTGGTGTTCCAAGACAATACAGCAGTGTAAATATTAACACCTTATTAAGGCTAACGACTCAGCTTACCTTTATATTGGAAACCTAAGTCTACGTAACTGTAATGGACAGTCTTCTGCTGATTGAATTTAACTCACTTTACAGGGCTTTCTTTGTTACTGTGGACAAAATTTATTTTCCTTAAAGGGAAGCTGAAGTGGTGACTTGATTTCAGAAGGCGGAGCTCCAGGAATGGATCTAAGATGCTGTATTCTTAAACTCTCCGTTCTGCAGGTCATTAGCAGGGCCGAGAATAAAATTTGTCTTTTGATGTTCTAAAAATGCTTCCTGTGGATTATATCTATGATTCCTACATCACAAATTGATGACAGATTTTACACTTCTGGAAGAAACAAAGTAATTTTTGTCAATATAACATGTATGCTCTTTTTAGTGATGGTTTCATGACTTTAGGCACTTGCAAACCCAGAAAATAGGTTGCTTCTTTGGTGTTGTATGTTTCTTTGTTTGTTTTCCCCAGGTCCCAGTTAATGACACCGTTGTGCAGTCCATGAAGGTCAGTCTCTATTGCCAATTAAAATAATTTCTGCTTCTGCAATAAAACACATCTGGAATCTTAGGCATTCATAGTAATGCCCAGGGTTTGGGAACTTGGGAGAATGGGAGTGTTCTGTGTCTGAGACAAGATTTTTTTGGACAAAAGTTTAACATTACAGAAAAAAAATAGGGATTTAAGGAAATATGTACTTTTCAATGAATGAGCATAGATAGGACTGGAGTCAGGGAGGTAGCTTGGTTTCTTAGAAAAAATTAGGCCTCTGGAGAAGGGTGATGTGTCCACAGATCACAGCTACAGCAGAAAGGTAAATGTGACTTGGATAGAAAAGCAGTGGAAAAGAGTAAGGAGGGCACACTCCTTTTAAACAATCGCTAATTGTTAATATGCTTACTGCCCCCAGGTAGATGTCACCGCAGTCGCACCGCCTGGAGCTCCCCACATGAAAGACAACACATGTCACAATGCTGTTTCTGAGGTATCTGAACTTTCTTTCCTTTGGGCAGCTCAACACTAGCTTGAAGTTACTGGCCTGTTACCTGACTCTGCCTCTGATTCTTCTCTGATTTGGACTTTCAGGTGATCTACGAGATAGAATTCAGTGGCACACATGGGATTCAGGGTGTTTCTGTCCGGTTCAAAGTGAGCAATATCTCTGGGAACTCCGGATCCTCTCTGCAGCAGCGCTTCACTGTGCACTTCTGGGTCAGTGCCCCCATCCACTGGCTCTTGACAAGTCTCTAGTTTGTGATCCACCTTTGTACAGATGAGGTGTGAAAAGGTTAGAGCAGTGTCACTGTGGTATGGTAGTACTGGAACCCTGGACCCAGATGGTGGTTGGAGGAAGGAGGGGACACTGCTCTGCTCTCAAGTAAATCAGTAGAAAAACTCAGGCTCAGTGCAAGCATACAGTCTTGTACTGTGCAAGTTTGAAGGGGTTGATTATTTTTATCTTACCATTTTTGGCTGTTGTTTTGATTTGGTTTGGGGTTTTATTTGGTGGGGGGAGAAGGAGAGAGGATGAGATCAGGGTCACCAGCACGGTCTTGTGAAGGAGAGGGTTGGAGCTGGTGCTGCATCTGAGGTGTTCAGTGTTTGTGAACAAAGTTGCTAAATTTATTCTGGGTACTTATTTAACTCTGCCTGTGCAGTAGGGAGAAGTTACTTTGGAGGGCATGGAAATCAGAGATACAAGTGTGTGCTGAAGTTCATATAAACCTTGTCCCATAGAGGCAATGTAAAGGGGGGTAAGTGGTGACCTCAGGAGCTGACAAGTGTGCAGTGCAACCTTGCTAAAGTTATCCCTGGAGGCTCTCCCCATAAAACAATTTAGAAGTGGAGTCTGCCACTCAGAATCGGGGTCAAGGCAGGGTTTGTTCTGCAGATTGTCTGTAGAATTGCCCAGACCGATATGTTCGTTTCCTTAGAGACAAATGCTGAGCAATAGGAATTCATTATCTCAAGAACTGTCCTGGTAGCATCTGCATTTCAGGGTACTGACATTTAGTTTTTTACCTCCTGGAGTGCAGATGAACTTGCCAGGTAAGAAGGAGGATTTGGAAACAAATAATGGAGGTTTTAGTACTGCATAATATTTAGTCATTCAAAAAATAGGTTACATTTACATTTTTCAGAATGTGAATTTCATTTTCTGAGATGAACGGATCTCACTGGTGCTAATGTCTTCTCTTCCTTTCTTCCCGTGTCTCTGTAGACCAGAACTCTTTCTCATACGTTGCCCAGAAGTGGAAACCCTGGCTATATCACTGGAGCACCACTGCTGATTGCAGATAGTGGTGCTGTGCAGCATGTATCCTTTTTCTGATACCAAGTTTTATTTACCAGCGGGTTTATTGACTTCTGGTACTCTACTGTCTGGGCTTTTGAGATGCTGCCTTTGCCTGTGAGGCCGTAACTCAGTATTACATTGCAGACATCAGCAGGGCTTTTGGTCACAACTGAATTTAGTCCTGTGATAGGAATAAGGAGGAACGTGGCATGAGAGGGTTGTTAAATACAAGTTGGGTGTCCTGTATTGTCTGTTTATGCTTTTGTTTGGCTTCCTGACATGCAGTCTGTCAGATGAGCATTTTATGGAGCGAAGGTGATGGGAGTTGCTCACAGTCCCTTAGACATGCAGTACAATTTGGAAGAAATATGAGGACAGGCTGCAAGCTCAGGTAACAACACACCCTGCAGTCACCCCTCCTGACGCATTTGGAAGGTGTGGACTCACTTAGCACGTTTTTCTGTAGTCTCTCATGCACTGCTGTAGAGCCTGGGTTCTTCCCTGACATCACCAATGGGTCTCTACAGGTCTTTCATATACGCCTAAGAGGACCTGAATATCAGAGAGATGGTGGACCTCTAGAACAACCTGAACGTGGTGGGACATTTTGAGGCATGTCTTGGGCAAGAGTAGGGTTTGTATTTGAGGACTGAATTTTAACAGAACCTTAAAAAGTGATTGTTTTGATGGTTTGGATCATTCTTTTGTTGGTGCCAGGGCAGATACACAACCACTGATGTGATAAGGTGGCTAATGAGCCATCAGGATTCCTTATTGCACGTTACCCTGCCATGTTCTTCTTCTCCCTTCTCATTGCAGAGAGGATTGAAAGTACGTCCATTTAATACCAATACTTCCATAATGATTCTGTTGACTTGTTACAAGAGCAGAAGAAACACTCATTACGAAGGAAGGATGTTGATAGTGGGTTTTTTCTGTCCTGGAAATCACTTTATCAAAGCTGTTGCATTTTTTCATTTCCAGCCTATCCCCAATACCAGAAGAAGGTAACTGTAGTTACATCCAGCAGAAGTTATACAATGCTCTTCAGGGGATGAACAGAGCAGAGGTCCTTGCGATAACTGGCAGTGCTCATGCAACCCATCCAGAAGAGTGGACCACCATTCTGATTCAGAACTGCGATGTGCAGGTAACATGAATGCAAAAGGCCAGCTGTGAATGTTTTTCATATCTTTGTATTGCCTTGGGGAAGCATGAGCATGGGAAAAAAAGAACTAGCTTCTTCACCTGGGCTTACTTTCTGACTCTCAGGGGTCTTAACGCCTGTAAGCAGTCATTCTTGCTATGTTTCATATTATTAGGATACTTACTAAACCAAGAAAACTACCCCTGACAGATGTGATATCTCTTGAATCCTGTTCTTGCTATTTAAATGGGAAAAAAAAAAAAATTAACACTGAATCCAGTGCTGTATTGCCTAGTTTTCTGACAGCCTTCTAGAACTAGTATTACCTGGTTACTTTCTGTTAATTTCATGTTTTTATTATCATCATCCTTTCTGATTTTCCAGTTTCTAGGGATATTTATATTACCTAATAAGGGTAAAAGTTTGTGATCTTAAGTACTTATGGAGGAGGGAAATGCCATTTTAATAATTATTAGTCTGTCAGGAGGTGGCCTAATAGAATGCAAAATATAAGTGCTAGAGCTGAGACAAATTCTGTTTGGAGGTAAGATGACGATGAGATGGATATGGCTCTAAAATGGGTGGTTGACCTGGCCAGAAGTTGTGGGCTTAGTGCTGAAGTGACTGATTAAGGTTCTGTGACCTATGCTAACCAAAATATTAGTCTTTGACCACAATAATTCTTTTCTACCTTTAAAGTATAATACTAAGATGTTTGGGGTATATTTTATTTTCAGGCTGTGAATTGCACTTCCTGTTGCATGGTTCCTGTGACCCTGGAGATAAAGATATTGTGGAGTAATGTGGGGCTCCTGTCCAACCCACAAGCTCAAGTATTGGGTGCACAGTACTTTTATCAGTGTCACCCCCTGAAGGTATGGAATTTAAAACCCCTCCCTCATGCACAGAGGTAATTAAATGGGATTCACAGATATATTTAAGAACCAAGGAATCAAATGATCTTGATATTTCTGAGTTGAGATTTACTGAACTTCAGCAGTGGCCTGGCTGCAGTGGCAAGAGTTTGTATTTAACAGCTCCATAGAGGAAGGTCGTTTTATGGTCTTATCAGTACTGTCCTCAATCAGTTGTACAACTGGAAAAGGTACCTTCTTTCCAGCCCCGAACCACCTTCTGACACTTAAGGACTCAAACTTTAAACTTTTGATTATGCTCAATATGAAGTTGTAGTTACAAACATTCAATAACTACATATTTATCTAGTTGTCTCTTAAAAGCCTTGATATGGAATTTGAGTTAATTTATATTTCACAGAGTCCACAGCATGCTGATAAGCTGTGCAAGAAGATATTTCAGTTCCTCTAGGGGTTCTGAAATCACCAATAGGTAGCTGAGGAAGAGGCTTGAGCAGATTTGAAGAATCGGGGAGAAGGTTGTACGCCAGAAAGCAGGTTTCTAAGAGAAGTTTACACGATTAAGACATTCAAGGTCAGGTTGGATGGGGCTCTGAGCAAGCAACCTGATCTAGTTGAAGATGTCCCTGCTCATTGCAGGGGGGTTGCACTAGGTGACCTTTAAAGGTCCGTTCCAACCCAAATTACTCTGTTAGCAGGAAGGTGGAGCTAACAGGTCCGCAAAGGAGAATGAACAGTCTTTTTCAAGCGTGTGTCTGTATCCCATTTTGGTGCAAGGCTGAATTCCTGACATCAGGAAGTCTTTTGGGCAGCACATATATTTCAAGGCTTATACTTCTCTGCAAGAGCTTTGGGGGGAGCAGCTGACTGCCCATGGTGTTCTCATGGCAGTGAGGTATGACATGGGAAGTGTCTGTCTGATCTGTTACTACTATTTGAACTTTGGACTCAGTCTAAGTGAGATTTTACATCACTTGGTTTGATGTGTCTCATGGTACCTCTTTGTTCTCCCTTTTTGCAACATACATGAAAAGAACACGACAGGAAGATGTTCACCTTATAAAACACATGTTGCCCTGAGGCAAACTGATATGCCTCCCCTCCTGCCAAAGGTATTTTCTAAATCTTAGCTGTTAGTTGGCTCCATTAACAAAACTTCTGAGCAGGAGAGAGACTTGCATTCCTAGTAAAAGTGCAGGGTGCATCTCCTTCAGTAAGGATGAGCCAGTCAAGAACTATGAGATTCAGATTTCATCTGCTTGAGCAACTGATGCTAATTTCTTTAGAGCTGTAAAGTAGTTTGAAAAGCAAATTGTAAGAAAGCCAGTGTCTGGCAGCAAGAAGAAACCACATCATTAAAATCAGTACCAACTTCATCAGTGGCAGTCCACAAGTTCAGGTTGTTAGCAGAGGTACCAGTTGGTACCATACCCAGCAGTTAAGCATTGCCACCATTTGTAAGCATACCGGCGAGATCGCCAGTGTGTGCTGTACATCGTTTTGTCACTCCCAGTTTTAGTCTACAGGCTCTCCATCTGAGAAAACCTTTTCCTGTACACTGGACTGTGTCGCTGGACAGTTGCCTTAGTGACTGACCAGAAAACAGAACCCAGGAAAGACATCCCATTTCCAACACCCATCCACAATATCTGATCACACTTGTCTTTGGACTTCCTGAAAATACAAGACAGTCTTCGATGCTGTGGAGCCACACAGGAGCATGCTGGAAGTTGCTCGTGGCTGCCTTCTCCCAGCTGTTGAGGAGGGGTTGTGCATGGATTTTTTTCCCCACTAATCTCTCTGATTTTACGGCAGATTTTGGAGGTCCAGACACAAAGCCAGATTCATTTTGAGGCTTCTTGATGACTAAGGCGATTGTGCCTACTGTGTGTTTACTCATTGATAGGATGAGGCTTTGGGCAACCTGGGCTAGTGGGAGGTGTCCCTGCCCGCGGCAGGGGGTGGAACTACATGATCTCTAAGGTCCCTTCCAACCCAAACCCTTCTGTGATTCTATGACATCCTTCAGGAGCGAAGGGGAAATACCAGTTGTAGCTGCTCCGCAGGGGTAATCTGTGACCGAGGAGTGATCTGGCACGGCGGACGAGAAGGCCCTGCTGCAAGAAGGGGTTAAACTGGCTGGAAGCAGGAAGGCCAGAGATGGACTTGCAAGGGAGTGAATTTTCCCGTGGTGATGAAGCAGCCTCAGCATTGTCCTGGAGCCGTCCTGGCCTGGGAACACTCAGGGCCCAAGCTGAGGGGCCGCCTTTGGGCAGCAGAGCTGGGCTGGGGGATGGACCCACGGCCGGGCTGAGGTGCCCCGTGCTGACGCTCCCAGGATTGGTGCTGGTGCGGTGGATATAAGCAATCTGCTGGGAATGCGTTGCTGCAGACTCCGTGTAGAACCATGTATTGCGCAGGACTCTGCCCAATGTCTTGTTCATGTCATGGTTCTTTACATTTTTCTTTTATATTTAAGCACAAAAGTGTTTTTAATTTGCCTTGAGAGGTACCACAGATATTCCCCAACAGGAGTCTCAGTATTTTTCTCTTAAGAGTCATGAATTCTATCTTGGAGCTTTTTTGAGTGCTTCCTGCACGCCTTTGCTCTCAAGGCAATCTTCCACGTTGTTTCCAGGGAAGTGAACGAGGTGGTGATCACACAGATTGGCTTAAACCAGTGCCACCACAGGAGGTGTGCTGCCAGTAGATTCCCTCTTGCGAGGCTGGTGTGCAGAGCTGGGAGGCCGGGGCAGGGAGCGAGCCTGCTCTTTTGGCAGCAGCATGGTCTATAATCAGCCCAAGCGAGCCATGAAACT
>NW_010107705.1:285-3944 GCF_000699245.1 Pterocles gutturalis | reverse complement strand
CGGGGAGCGAGTCTATTCATTGTCTTACAGTGTTCTGTTGAAACAGAACGGAACCGAGGCCTTAGAAGTTCAGTCCCCTGTTCCATCTTCACCAATTGATCTACCAATCTGTCTCCTTTCTGAAAGAATATCCTAAACTGTGAGAAATAAATTAATTATTGTGTTGGGTCCCTGCTTTATTTTATTGATGTTTTATTGAAAGGATCCAATCTTGTGGCAGTCCTGTCAGTTTCTGGCAGCCATCTCCTGTTCAAAGGGCCAGGTGATCTTATCTTACATAAAATATATAATTTTATAAAAAATGAATCTGGCTTTGCTTCTGTTCTTGTTACCAACTAGCTGATACGTCTTTCCTCTGAAAGGCGGCTGACTGCAGCAGAGCTTGAGTCACTGCTGCCGTTCTGGAGATCTGTAACACAGGATGCACGGTAGCTGCTGGCTTTTCCTGAGACCTGTGCCCTCCATTCACCTGCTAAGTATCAATTTTGGGAAAGAGGAGTCACTCCGCTAAAAAATATGTATCTGGAACACTTAACTCTTACCATGCTAAAGACATCTTGCTCGCCAGTCATCCACAGTGGGTCTCCGTTCACAAGTCGAGCAGAGACATATCTTCTGTATTAAGCTTGCTCAACTCTTTTTGCTTTCCTTCTTGTTACAGCTCCTAAGCACAAGCATGGTACCTTTGACAACTGTTGTCACCTTCACTGACATGACGGAATGGCCAGAACCTCCACGAGGCCAGCCCCAAGTGCACTGGAAACTCCCATTTGACATCTTTTACCCACTCAAGGTGGCACTGAATATGGAAAGAAGTTACAGAAGTGATCTGTCTGGCTATTCTTTGTTGATTCTGATAGTGTCTGGTATTCTCTGCTTTTGAAAAGTCACATAGATGGGGCCTGTACTTAAAGCTTGGTAAGTGAATTGATACATTCAGAACATGATCCAGATCACAGACTGTTCTCCTCAAGTTCTTACACTGTGCCTGTGATAACTATGTGCCTTCTGTTCTCGAGCCACATGGCTGGCTTCTGGCTTCTGTCCTGTGTCCTCTCATGCCCCTGTTCTCCACGTGCACCATCTGTGAATCTCACCACAGTGAAACGCTGGAGAGATGGAGGGATCAGGAGACGTTGCATTAATGAGGAATGAGGAGGAGGATGTCAAAATGAACATTCCATTTTTCCCAGACACCAAGAGTGCTTTCTAAACCAAGGTGTATGGAGAGGAGCAAAGTTCAGTCCAAGCATTTTGGAGCTGCATTCAGTCATCTTCCTGCTGCAGAAGCACCTGATTTTCTACATAGAACTAATTGAACATTTGAAGTACAGGAGTTCTCCTAGGCAGCCTTGATTATTTTATGAGGAGGCATGTCTGCCAGTCACCTTTAACTGGTCCTTGTTACATGACAACCATGCCTCTGTGGTGGTTCTTGACTCTTATTTTTGTGCGTTTTCAAGTAGATATTCAACTTAAATTTTTGTGTTTTGATCACTGTTTACATTAGCAATAGTGTTACACAAAGAAAAGTAATTGTAAATGTCCCATCCTCTGAAACATAATTGAATTTTAGTTGTTTGTCAAGACAGCTTCCTTGCTGATATTTTTCTTCTTGAAGAAACAGTCCTGAATATGTTTTGTCCTAGATAAGAAACATTCTCTTGTGGCTTCAGATAGGAGCTGGACTGATAGTGATAGCCACTGAAATTCTAGGTGGCCCATCAGAGTGAGCTGTGAACAGTCCCAAAGAAAAAAAACAAATTATTTTCGGAGGAATTCGTAGATATGTTATGAAACTGAAGCTTACTTCAATACCTGACCTCTGGCTCAGTCTCTGGGACCAGAATGTAAGTTTATTGTTTTTGAAGTTGAAGGTGATCTTCTGATCATTTCGTCTGCCCCACTGCATCACACAGGCTAAGGAAATCTGCTCAATCATTCCACGAAGTTGTGGGATGACAGGATATTTTTTTTAGCAAAGGATTTATTATCGTAAATTCTTCAGATGATGGGAGAATCTATTCCATCTAAGGTCACGTACTGCAGTGGAATCAATAATGGGCAAGAAAATCAGAGAAATCCGGCCTACCTTTAACAAAATGTATTCGTTGCTTTGGTACAGGTACTGTGTATAGCAACTTTGTTGTTCTTCCTCATTACAAACTTAAACAGAAGAGTGCAAAAATAAACTGAAAAACTTGTCATTAGTCAGGATATCAAAGGAGATAACCTGAGTAAAACAAAACTGCAACCCACCTGAAACATGCAGGTTGTGGAGTAACCTCACACATTTAACTTTCTGATCGTTTGCATGGTTTATTAGCTTGGAAAGAATTCTGTGCAAGCGTCTGCTGCTTACCTTCCTTCTGCATTCTGGAGCAGCCCGTGAAAGCCAGTCTGAACACAGGTGCATCCTAGTGTTACAGGGAGCTGGTAGCACCAGTACAGCAACAGGCTTTGATTTTACATAGATGTGGCTTCTCAGCTGTGCCTGTATGATCTTTGCAAAGGTTTTAGCAAAACACATTTGTAGTGTATGTCACATGTCCTCTCATGCTTTTAATTTGTGGAATCCAGGAAATTAATTTAGAGGTGACAGTAACTGAACTGAACACACTTAGCTGGAGAAGCTTGGCAGATGTCACAGTGAGTGTGTCAGGATACGGCTTGAATTAAAAGGATCTGGCATCTCTGTTTTCAGCATTATTGAGATAATTGTTAGGTGACTACAAAGATTTTTATTCTATGAGCTGCAAATACATGGAAGTGCTGGAAGAATGCATCACCTTACTGTTGTAGTTCTCTGTCATATCCCTACCCTCCAACATGTCATGTTTTCCAGCACGCATTTGGCTCCTCTGACGTTTCCTCATTGCAGGAAATGGAGCTGGAAATAGCCTTGTCCATAACCTGGTAGCCTGACTTAAGGCATGTTCAATTCTAGCCATGCCGTACCACATGGGTGGCGGTTTAGAGCCTGCAGCTTCCTATGGCAGTTTATTTCACTGTCTACTTTTTCATGCTATGTTTTTCCCCACTGTCGGAACTTAAATGGCCTCTGTTGCAATTGAGTATCAGGCAACAGTATGACAGTGTCACACACAGGGCAGACTCGTATGTCAGATACACAGAATAGGGTATTTATATTCCATGTCAAAGGGCTGAGACTATGCTGCGTAATTTCTCTGCTGACAGCATTCTATCTGGAACCGTCTTTCCAATGTGTCGTGTTTTGAGGCTGTAACTCTATTTTTACGCAGTCTGAGTGAAAGATGCAATTTTTGGATTACAAAGTAGGAGCAGAGTTACAAAAACTTAATAAAGTGCATTGTTAGTGGTGCTGTGAATTAGGCTGCCCACCCAGCTCTTACTTAAGATCTCTGTGGAGTTGTCAGATTGTTGTCACGCAGGAAGTGAAGAGCAGTGAGTGTTTTTGTTCTTGCTGTCCTGAAGAGCACCACTTTGGAGGACCATTGCTTGCTTTTATCATAGATTCGTCCTCCCCACCCATCCAGCAGACATAGTGAGAACGTGAATTTCTGAAATATTGTGAGATCGTTCTCCCCCTCTACAATGTAAGAATATACATAAAATGCAAAGAAAATGCTAAAGAAGACATCTTAAAAATTTCTGTAAGCTCTATAGCGTGCTTCCGT
>NW_010107705.1:0-254 GCF_000699245.1 Pterocles gutturalis | reverse complement strand
GTTGTCCCCACCAGCTGAGGCAGCCACTGTTGAATTCAAGTTTCAGCCACTTTACCACCCTCGGGTCTGCAGTGAACGCAGCGCTGCTGGACACGCCGTCCTCCCAACGCTTGCCTTCTTCATCTGCATCGACTTTTCCAGTGTGCCGCTGCATGCCCCGACACCTTCAGAAACAATTATGATGAGCATACAGAAACGCCATCCCGCGACACGGGACGTCCGAGGGCCCGGCAGCACAGCTCGCCCCGCGTCAC
>NW_010107704.1:1880-2131 GCF_000699245.1 Pterocles gutturalis | reverse complement strand
AGTCCAACCATAAACCCAGCACTGCCAAGGCCACCACCAAACCGTGTCCCCAAGCGCCACGTCTACACGGCTTTTAAATCCCCGTGCTCTGCCGTGGTGCTGGGAGGGTCGGGATGAAGCCAAACGGTTCCCGCAGGGTGCTAGTGCCACCCTGGGCTGGTCCCAGCCCCTCTCTGCTCCCGCCTGAGCTGGGTGGCCAGAACCAAGGAGGAGGAATTTTGGTTACAGCAGGATGGGTGAGCGGTTCCTTG
>NW_010107704.1:1455-1861 GCF_000699245.1 Pterocles gutturalis | reverse complement strand
CCGTGGGACACGTATCCCGTCGGGAAGAGAGATCCCGACCTGCCCTGTCGGCTGTGCCGGGGCTGTTGGGAGGAGAATCTGGGGTCCAATCCCCCCCGGTGTGGTCCGTGCAGGAGAGGTGTAATTGGAGGTGTAATCACAGCTGATTACTAACGGATTCCCCACCTTCTAGGCGCTATGCATCCCCACCTTCCAGCTCCTCGAGCAGCCCAACGGCCTTCAGAACCACCCGGACACCGTGGACGACCTCTTCCGACTCGCAGCCAGGTACCGCGCGCTCCCGGCGCCTCCTGCTGCCGAAGGTCACCCCAACCCCTCCCTCCTGGTGGAGGGGTCCCCTGGGAGAGGGCACAGCCCCGGGACGGGGTGTGGGGAAGGCAGGCAGGGGCCGGTGGCGTCTGTGTGT
>NW_010107704.1:883-1442 GCF_000699245.1 Pterocles gutturalis | reverse complement strand
ATCCAGCGCAGCCCCGTCACCCTGCTGCGCAGCCAGGTGATGATCCCCATCCTGCAGTGGGCCATCGCCGCCACCACCCTGGACCACCGGGACGCCAACTGCAGCGTCATGAAGTTCCTGCGCGATCTCATCCACACCGGCGTGGCCAACGACGTGAGTCACCCCCGCGGCCCTTCCCTGGGGGGGACCTTCCTTCGTGGAGCTGGGGACACCGTCCTCGTCAGCATTTGTCACCGCTGTCCCCCATGAGGGCTGTCCTGCTGCCGTAGCCCAGCCAGGGTTTGCTTTGGGATTTTCTGGGAGTCTCTCCCGGAGCGAGGAGCAGCGTGTCCCCATCCCCAAGTGCCACTCACCCCTTTCATCTTCTTCCTCCCGCAGCACGAGGAGGATTTTGAGGTGCGCAAGGAGCTCATCAACCAGGTGATGAACCAACTGGGCCAGCAGCTCGTCAACCAGCTGCTGCACACATGCTGCTTCTGCCTCCCACCCTACACCCTGCCCGACGTCGCCGAGGTGCTCTGGGAGATCATGCAGATCGACCGGCCGGTGAGAGGGACAG
>NW_010107704.1:548-849 GCF_000699245.1 Pterocles gutturalis | reverse complement strand
GCCCCCCCGCCACGCGCACGGGGAACACCGCATCCTAGAGCATCCCCGGAACCAGGACACGGGAGCTGGGTTTGGCTCCGTGTCGTGAATTTCTCCTTTTTTCTTGCATCCTGCAGACGTTCTGCCGCTGGCTGGAGAGCTCGCTGAAGGGTTTACCAAAGGAAACGACGGGAGGAGCCATCCAGGTGACGCACAAACAGCTGACCGACTTCCACAAGCAGGTCACAAGGTGAGCGGGACCCGGCGGGACAGGGTGCGATGCCCAGAGCCCAGCTCAAGGCTCAGCCCCACATTCTGTCCC
>NW_010107704.1:0-298 GCF_000699245.1 Pterocles gutturalis | reverse complement strand
CACGGATCCGCTCGGGAATGGCTCATCCCGGCTGTTCCCGGAGCAGCACGGGCTGCGGGGAGCCCGGCTTTGGAGCAGAACCCGGCTCTGCAAGGCGGGTGCTGCCTTTGCCACCCCTGAGCAGGTTTTCCTGCTCCTGCCCGAGCCCTGCGCAGCCGCCATCCCTCCCCGCATCCTCCCAGGTGGCTTCCGCGCCCGTCCTGCCTCTGAGTCACCTGCCTGGGCCTGCCGCTGCGAGCCTGTGCCCTCTGTCCCCTCCGCCAGGTCCCCAACCGGTTTGGGGACATCAGCTGCCCAC
>NW_010107703.1:8507-10704 GCF_000699245.1 Pterocles gutturalis | reverse complement strand
ATCCCTGACCGGCGCTTGGGCTCCCGCACACCCGCACAGCACCGAGCATCAGGCGGGGAGCTGAGCATCAGCGCACACTCCCCACGCCAGCCTTTAACTCCTGCCGCACCGCGCTGCTGCTCGCCTGCCAGCCCCCAAGAGCGGCGATTCCACCCCAGCCCCCTCGCCGCATCCTGCTCTGCAGCCACTTGTTGCGTCTCCCACCCGGCTTGCTCCCCCGTGCCTGGGCGCAGGGAGCTGAGAAGGGCTGAGAGCCTGCCTGCAGGCAGGACAGGGACAAACAGTGTCCTGCCACCATGCATTTTCCCCGCAGGATGCTGCAGGCGTAGGCTGGCGGGGAGCTCCAGAGGATCCCCCTGCCCTGTCCCTGCTGTCCCCACGCCCTGAGACAGAGTTCATTGCAGGAGGAAACCCGAGGGCTTTCCACCCCACCGGGCACAACAGGGCAGTGCCTGACACCAGCAATAAATTTCCTCGTCTGGAGACACCCAGAGACCACCGTTTACCTACTCAAAGAGCGACCGAGGGCACCAAGACCTCAGTGACCATCCAGACCACCCTCATGCCCTAGCCAAGACAGGCTGGACCTTGCTTGGGTGCCTTCCTCCAAAGGGCACATGCCTCTTCGACCGAATAAATCAGGGGGAACCTGTCCCTTCCGGGGGCTAGAGGAGGAGCAAAATGACCAGTGAAAGAGTTTTCGGTATTTTAGGACCCCAACCTCATCCAGAGACCCAAACACAGCTGCTAAAACTGGTAAAGAGATTTTGCAAGGGTTCTCCAGGGATCCCAAGCCCAACTATCAGCACAGCAGACTGGCTGTACAAGGCAGTGGGACGCAGTGACCCCAAGTACGCTGCTAGCCACAGGCTAGCACTGCAGCGATGCGTGCTGGCTGCCGGCACCTCCTATGGCTGCAGGCACCCGAGGGATGCTCGCTGCAGCTCCGATAAATAGGACAGCCTCGGAGCTGAGCAAAGCAGGGCTGAGTTTTCCATCAGCAAGCTCTTCAGCTGCCGAAAAGTTGGCTTAACCCTGAACATGCAGGTTGGCTGCTTCAATGCCAGGCATCCTTCGGGGGGAAGGATGGGGAGGAAGGACACCCCCTTATTCCAGATCTGCTCCCCCCCACACAGCACAGAGGAACCGTGGCTGCAGGCAGGGAGGGAGCAGCAGCAGAAAGGAGTCAGCTGCAGCTCCCCCCCAGCCCAAAAAGCCCAACCCCGAGTGCTGCCAAGCCTCATGCAGCAGCAGGACAAGCTCCAGAGGGGAGGATGCTGCAGGGACCAGACGCTCTGCTGGGTAAAATGCTGTTTACCCCTTAGGATAGGATGCTGTAGACGTAGAATGTGTGTAGCAGAAAGCCTGCTGGAGCCGGTGCAATTCAGGAAAGGGGAGATTTGACGGGGAAAAAAGCCCGTCTGTCTCGGAAAGAGCCTCTGAGGAGGCTGGAGAGACATGGCTGCAGGAATAGATGTAAAGGCAGGACATAAACGGAGAGACGCATGGCTAACCTGGCTGCTACAGGCAGCTGGGCACAGGTAAGCGTATATAGGGCATCAGGGAGAGGAAAGGATGGACCACCCCATCACAAACACCTCCCAGTCCCTTTGCTGGGGGTAACGCCACGCCCCGAGGGGGCATGCTGCCATCAAATGAAGGCAGCAGGCAAGGACTGGGGGGGGAGTGTAAAGGGGAAAAAAAAAAACCCTCAAAATCCAAGAGGCTACAAACTCTGGATGCAAACACAGAGTCAGCAGACAGGAAAGCAGAGCGACACTTTTGCACCTAGACAGTTTGCAGAGCCGAGGTTGCACGGGGTGGCTTCAGTTCAGGCCCGTGTCTAAAAATATGGCCTTGCTGAGAGGGTCTGGGAGGCTGGCACAAGCCCCAGGGGCACCAGGCATATGGCAGTGGCGGATCCTGCTCCTCACGGTGACGTTAACAAGCCCTGACCTTCTCTCATCATCCCAGAGGTTCAGGAAGAAACCGAGACTGCAAGGACGAGTCCCTCCACCTCCCCGTCTCTCGCCTCCCCGCCGATTGTCAATCTCAGCTTTTATTAGCGGTGCAGCTTGGCCTCCATCTCCCTCGGAGATTTCTCCCTCATTGCTCTAATCAGGAGCTTGCAAATGTCAAGAGTACAGACCTGGAAGTAATTAGTGAGGGACCGGAGCCCGGGGGCCGTGGAGTGGCT
>NW_010107703.1:0-8476 GCF_000699245.1 Pterocles gutturalis | reverse complement strand
AGTGGCTCTGCGGCAGCGCCTACAGCCGCCTTGGAGTTCATTCTTCAGCCTCAGTGCCGCTCCTAGGTTATTTTCCCCTTCTTGCTGAGATGCTCTCTGTGCAGCAGGGAGCCGGTCCAGCTCCCTGGGGATGAGCTGCAGCAAAGGATGGGGATGCTCCAACAACACCGGGACCCTACACCCTTGGCCACCCTTCGGGACACTGCCTCTTCCAAAAGAGTTCCAGAGAGTATTTCTAACTCCTTTAAAGCAAGACACAGACATTCCCAGCCTTGGGCATCCCCACAAGCACACTGCCTGGGTAGAACGCTGTGAAGCACAGGGGACAGCAGCTTTTCCAGGGTGGTCACAACAAACCACCCCACCCTTGCCAAAGGGGAAAACACAGACCTCAGCAGGCAGAGAAAACTGCAGATCTTAAGGCGAAGATCATAGGAAATAGCTTCCTTTCCTTTTATTAAGGATGAAATTAGGCATCGCTAAGCTATTCAGCCTTTTCTGCAGCTGAAAGGGTTAATGTTGCACCCACGGGGGACCTGGGCATCCTTGCTCACAGGGGTTTGCTCCCCAGCGCTGGCAGCAGTGGAGGTTCTCCCAATGTCCCTCTGGAAACCCCAGACAAGGTTTTTCCAAGCCGGCAGCTCCCCTCCAGCCCCCGGCTCGCAGACAGCTGCTTGGCACTTTCCAGAAACGGGGCTCTTCCAAGCACGGCTCGGCCAGGGCATGCGAAATTCCTAAACCTGAGTATCTTGGCCACGCTATCTGGCCAAGACGTACAAACCACCTCCGTGGTGAACACAGAGCTGCGGCTCGTTGGTATCCTGCTACGCGCAGATGGCGTCTGGGCTCGGGGCTATAAGATTTTTAACTAATATGTTTCTGCGCTATTATCCCCTCCTCCCTTTTCTCCCACCTCCTTTCTCTCCCTCCTTCTCTCCATCTGTCCCTACCCCCTCTCTTCTCCACCTTTTTCTCTTGCGCACTTGCAGCTGCTAATTTTTACCCGGCAGATTTGGCAATCCATCCCCACACCTCTTCCCCCGCACCCTGCCGCTCTGCTTCTTGCTTTTCCCCCCTTCGCTGCCAAATATTCTTGTTCCTTCACCCAAAAGCATAGAGAGTACCATGCAACGGCAGGAGGAGCACGCACACCCCGTGCAAAGGGAGAATCACATCCCCACAAGCCCGGGATAAAGCTGAGCATCCACCAAGGCATGGGGTGGGACAGCACAGCATCACCCCCTCCCCGGGATGGAAGCCTCAGGAAAGCCTTTCCCAGCTGGACTGACCGCTGCCCAGTTGACAGCACACACGCAGCTCTCCCCTTCTATCACCCCTGCCTCTCTCTGCCAGAATTTATTTATCCCACTTAATTTTTCCAGTTGTTTTATCTTGTTTTATCTTCACGCTAAATCAGGCTCTCTCTGCAAACCGAACTTTTATTTTCCGTGCTGTTACATTTAATGCATTTTATCGCATGAATTTAGACAAGAAAAAAAAAAAAAAAAAAAACAACAACCTGCTAAGGTAATTGTAAAAAATAAAAAACCGCAGCCTATTCTTCAAATTGATCGTGGTGCTCGGGCTTGTCTGGGCAGAAAATGTAAAGTCAAGACTCATGCTCCTCGCTAACACCCAATGCTGGACTGGCTTAGTGGTCAATGGCCAGTAGCCCCTCCAACACCATCCTCATGCCCTAAAACGCCATCACAACAATGCCCAAAAAGCTTGAAACCCGAGAATTTCAGTTTCCAGCAGTACTCACAGCAATCCAGGATTTTTTTTTTTTTTTTTTCCTAAGGAAAGCAAAATGTGAAGATTTGCTTTGTGATGCCAAGATTCTTTTTTTGGTTGCCATTCCTGTTGGTATTTAGTGCATTTGGGCAAGTTTCCAACTCCCGTGCGGTCTTTCCCTTAAAACCCGACTCTCGAGGGACAGGGTGGGTGATTACAGACATGCGACATTTTGCTTCATTACCAAAACATTTCCATATCAAAACACGCCAAAGTTCAGCCTGTTCCACGGAGGACATTATCTCACAAAAAAAATAATCAATAAATTGCCATCCGACTGCCAAACAGCACAACAAAAACCCCACCGCATCGCAGAGTCCCTGCCAGCATCCGTCAAAGAGATGCTTCCAGGAGCCCGTTCCCAAATTTCCTGCATCCTTGGGAAGCAGAGGGAAAAAAACAGCTGGGGGTCAAAAGGATGGAATTGGAGCACGTTAGGAAAAGCATTAAAGAGAAAGAATGAGGGGTGGGGGAGTACTTTCTGCTGGGGCTTCCTGGGGGTGGACGGAGCCCTGGGTGCCTGCGGGTATCCCGCTGCAGGGGCGAGGATGCAGCACGTGGCTGGGGTGGTCCAGAGGGAACTGGGGGGTTTCCATAGCGGGGTTGCTCTGGGGAACCTGAATGTGTTCCAGGGGCTGGGGACAGCCACCATGCATGGGGACAGGGCGGTAGGGCACCTGCTGCTGGGGGCAGAGCCCCTGTGCCCCGACAGACAAGGGTGGGTTTGAGGATGCTAAGTGCCCCTTTCTTGCTCTGAGCCCTCTGAGCTGCAGGGGACAGGGGATGGAGACAGGGGAAGGGGACAGGGGATGGGGACAGGGGATGAGCTGCTCCATCCACACGTGCCCCGCAGTCCTATTTAGAGGGAAGGGATGGAAAGTAGGTTACGAGCAGCAGAGGCTGTAAACAGGGCAGCAGCACTGCGTACTCCCACGGGCTCTCGGCTGCTCCATGGCCCCGTTTCCCCCACTGCCACCTCAACAGGCCCCCCTGTAGCCCCAAAGTGAACACAGGGGATGGGAGGCAATGTCAGGGTGCTGCAGTTGAAGAGCAGGTGCTGATGGAGTCCCCCAGGTTCTACGGGGTGCCCCGAAAAACCTCCACAGCTTTTCTGCAGAGGGAGGGACCATTTTGCCCAACTGCACACACCCACCAGAAGCAGGAGCATGGGTCTACTGCACACGCTTGCCTTTGCAAAATCATCTGCCAGCCCAAAGAAAGCCCCAGGCCATACATCCACTTGGGTCCCCATCACGCACGAGCATCTTGGGTTCACCCCAAACCCTACGAATGAGCCTCACTTGGTGCCGGGAGACGGAGGTCTGAGTCTGGCACAAGCCACAGCAAATGTTCAAGTGCCCCAAGCTGAACCTGAACCACCAAGAGGGAAGAGGGGGGCAACCAGGAGGTGGCCATGCACAGGATGGTGGTGTCCAACTGAGGGCACTGGCCACCCCAGGGGATTTACTCCTGCGTCTATCGCGGTCTTGCCCTGACCTCCCGGAGCCCCTCGGCTTCCCCTGCCCGCCCAGCAGAGCAGGAACATTTCTTCCCCCTCCTGGGAGCATTACAAGGCTCATTTCACAGACGCTGGCAAAGTGTTCTGCGAGCTCTTAACGGAATGAATAAAAGAACAAATAAATAGATAGCACACAGCCCTGTTTATCCTATTTCTAAATACGAAGCCATCTCATAGCCTCTGGGCTTATTTACAAAATACCGAGACGCAGGAACGATCAGAGCACAGTTGTGCCACCTACGCGAGATGCTGGAAGAGGGAAACGCTTTTGGCTGTCCTGGGAGGCTCCAAAACGGGGTCCCCAACATACATTCAGATGGTGAAAGAAAGGAAAAGCATATCTAACCATTCGCCTCTGGTTATTTTTTACACCTGGATGACACTCGAGCCACCCATCACAGAGCCAGCTGGGCTGACACAACCTACTCCCATGCCTGGAGGCAGGAGGACCAGGCGTCCCCCAGCAAACCCAGCGTCTCAACGCTTATTCTCAGCCTGTCTGAACTACCCAGGCTTCGCAGGCTGCAAGTCCCAGGAGAAATAAAAATTCTCAGCATTTTCCATCTTTCCCCTCTCTGGCCAGTGCAGATGATGTTTTCTCACCTTTGAAATTCTCACTTCGAAGGGCTGAGGGAAAAAACCTCAGATGAGGGAAGGATCTGGGTTCCTGCAGGCTTTGGGAAACTTCCCTGGGAGTTCGGTTGGAGCTGTGGGAACGATTTGAGCTGTGGGTAAGTGCCACTGCAGGTCCCCCGCTATCTGCACCAGCCTATCTCCTCCGTGCTGATTTATTCCCAGTGGTATTGGGCACAACAAGATAAATATGCAAGCTGCAAAGCCGGGGAGTGGATGTGAACATCTCCATCTTCCCAGGTCAGCTTTAATTCATCTTTCAGAGTCAGCCTGGTCTGAGCCATCCGCTTCTGACTCCAACCCAATTCTCTTCAAAGCCCGGGTCGGGCTGGATTCGGGGATTAAAAGCGAGGTTTGCAGCATGCAAAACTAAGCAGGCTTTATGAGCAAGAGGAACCTTGGGGGGGAGGGTTTGACTGCAGTTTCAAAGGCTGAGCAAGGTTTCTGTACACAGCCCTGAGTCAGTTCTGCTCGCTGTCAGCAATCCCCACTATCTCCAGGTTGCTGACAACCCGACAATCTCCGATACCGCAGTAACGAAACAACCTGCAAGCTGTTATCCCCTTTTTTTTTGCAGAGAGAATAACGAGCCAGCAGAAGACAAAGGAACCCAAATACCTTTGGAAAAATAAGAGACCTGCCCAAGGCCATGCTGGAAGGGTCCCTCCAACGGGCATCATCCCCCATGGACACATGGCCTTGGAGCCAACCTTAGGGTTGCCACCAGGAGCTGGCTCCTTCACACCAAATAGCCCCGAGGCTCCTCCTGCTGCATTCAGAGCAAAGCCCCTCTTAGCCCACTGATTCCAACAAGGACACGTGGCTGCAAAACCACAACCGTCCCCAAAACACTGGGGACCAGTTCCAAAATGGGCTCTATGTGGAAGGTGCCAGACACCCTGCCCAGGGCTCCCCATCCCTGGGTAAGAGCATCCGATAGCCACGGCAAGCCACAGAGCTCCATCCTTTGCAGGACCAGCCCCCTCTCCTCACCTTCTGATTAAAGCCAGCATTTCTCATGTTAAACAGCTGTTGTAACACAAAGCAAAACTCTCAAGGAAAAAATACAAGCGCTGCAGATGGGCAGCATTTTCTCCCTTGCTGCTTTATTTTTATTTATTTGCGTTGTGTTGGGGTTTTTTTTTTTTTCCCTTCCCATCTCCTTCACCCTTTAAAACCACCCCTGCTATTGCGGCTGGCTCTGCAAGCCTCCATCCTGATAAGCAGCCGCTTGCTCACTTCTCCCGGACCTCTCTATTCATTGTTGTTTCTCTGTCGCTACAAATTGGCACTTCTAAAGAGATTTCCAGGCCAAGTATTAACCCCCTCCGGAGCCCAGCCACATAAACACACACGTTATTTGTCACGACGAGAGGAAAAGCAGTCAAGCTGAAATTTAGGTAACTTGTCTAAAGCGGCCCCGGGGAGGGAAGGCGGAGGAGCCGAGACAGACATCCCTGACTGCCACAGCATCCTCTCTCTTCCTTCCAGCCCTGTCTGCAGCCCAAAACCCCAAAATCCTCCATGAAATCAGCAAACGCAGAGCTCGAAACAGGAGCCAGGAGTCCTGACACCACACGGCCATATTTAAGCACAAAACAAGGTTTCCTCTCGTTGCAAATTCCACTCCAAACTCCTTTTACAAAAAGGTTTATAGAGGTTTTTATTTATTGTCAGCTCCCGGATGATAAAACGAGGCCACTACAAGTCCTATTTATTTCCCCACGCTCGCAGGAATCGGAGGGGCCGAGATGTGAAACAAATGAAGGGCTCCGGCGCTGACCCTGGGCTTGTGCTGGTCTGCAGACCGCTGGGTGATTATTTTATAATAGCTGATAGCATCTGTGATTTAATGCAGCTGTTAGAAATTAGCAAGGACTCCATCGAAAGCGTCCCAGTCACTCACGATAACAGGCTAATAAATCATTCCCCCGGTGCTCCGTGGCATTTATGGTTCTATTTTAGAGATGCAAAAGCACAGATCCGGCTGCTCTCCTGGATTTATTTTTATTTATACTCTTAATAACGCAATTAAATAAATAAATTTAGGATGTTGTGACTCTGTTGCCAAAAACAGCACCGATGAGAACTTCCCCTGCATGACTTCCCTTCGTTATTTCCTCCCCACCAGCCAATTAAACGGAAAACAAATGGCTCCAAAGCTCCTCTGAGATATTGTTTCCAACGCACGGGGTGAAAACCTCACATCGCTGAAGTCCAGGGGAGGCAGAACAGGAGAGGGAGGAGGAGAGGGGAAAGCTGGGGTGGCTTTCACTCTCCTCTCCATCCACATTTCCTCCCGTCTCACCACCATCTCAATATCTCCGCGCTACTTTTCATGGAGGCATATGCCAACACACTCACAGTTGCTTCAATCAGCCACCAAACCCAGCTTCAGTAATTTCTCATGGGGCAATGGGGCATCCCTACGCTCCTGAAAAAAAGAGTAGAAAAGCAGCAACTCCCACCGTACCTACTCATTGCGGCTTAAAAACCTCCCCTGAAACAGGACGCCTGATGCTGGAGGCTCTCCTGATGGTCTCCAGCCTGGCACATCTTCCTCCACTGAACCCCATCACGACGGAGCACCTCTGCAAGTTCTTTTTTTTTTTTTTTTTTTTTTTGAATTTCCTTAAAAAGAGCCTTACCCTGACATGGGTCTCTCTCAGACGGCCAGTTTGCATTCTCGCACGGAGCCTGACAAACCCACAGACATCCTCAGATGCCTTTCGAGGTCAGCATCACCTCCGGGGGGTTTCCATCACTTGGAGACGTGACCCATCCTGAGCTGGGGGGGACAAGCACCCCGGTGTCTCGCCTCAACATTACCAACCTCCTTGCTCTCCTGCACTGCAACTCAAAAAAACTTATTTGAAAAAAAAATAAAAATAAAAAGGCTCTTGCTTCTCCTTCATCTAGGAATATTTCCAGTTAATAAGGAGCAGGAAGCAATTTATTTCTCAGGCACACACTAAACTCTGCTGCTAGCGAGTTCAGAGTAAGGCAACACCCAATAAAGTCTGAACAGACTTCACTGGAGCTGAATCAGATCTCTGCCAGGTCCATTTAAAATGCTCTAAGCATTTTCATCATATCCTTACTTTTAAGTAGAGTTACAGTCAGAAAAATTACTCTGCATACGCGACCCCAGAGGCTTCATATTTCTTCTTCTGCAATGACAGTTCCCGACCAGATCTGCTTAATTTACAAGTTGGGAGATAGGGTTGCTTTCCCCCAACCTCCCTTAAAACTGCCAGCCCTGCAGATTCCTCTGGAATGGAAATACTCGCCTCCCCTCGCCGGCTCTGCCACCTCGGCGCAGGATATACGGCCCTGGGCACGGCTCCCGAGCCACGGGCGGGTGGGAGAGGGGAACCCAGCTGGCTCCCGGTCCAGCAGCTGCGACACCTCGCCGCCCACATGAGACACAGAAACTGGGAGGAGAAGACGGAGATCACGTGTAAAAGCACCAGCAGAAAGCCACCATGTCTTTTTTTAATTACAGAAACTGATTTTTTTTTTTTCTTTGGCAATTATGTTTTAATAGAATGGAATCTATCATTAAAGCAATGGGTTCAACTGCTCTGATCTCTTCCCATTATTTAAATAAAGACGGATGGAGAAGGCTCTGGGGATCGGCACCACCCACCAGCCCAGCACTGCGAACACAATCAGGTCAGACCAGAGAGGAGAGCTGTTACCGGCGAATTCACAGCTCCTCGCGGGATGCCAACACACCCAGCTGCTCCCGGTGCCCCGAGCAGGGCGATGCTGGGCGTGCTGCGAGGAACAGCCTGGGACCTCTGAGCACCTTTTCCTTGCTCCCCCAGGAAGTTTTTTAGCTGCATCACAAGTCCAAGACTCCATCTGGGATCTTTCTTGCTGCCATCTTCCGCCGACCCTTAAAGCCCAGGCAAATCCGTGGCTACAGCCAACCCGAATCCTGCACCCAAGCTCCAAGGCAAAAAGTCCCTCTGCCCTTTGCAGAAGCCACTTTGTCCCAATTATTCCCTTCCTTACCCCAAATCCTTCTCTTAGCATGCAAGAAACTGCCAAAGCCTTGATCTCAAAAGAAAGCAGAGGGCTTCGGTAAGCACTTTGAGCAAGATTTTCATAATAAAGATTCTAATTAAATTTTTACATGTTTAAATACATTTGTCATGTATTTTCATTAATAACACTCTGTGCTGTCTTGAATTTTACAATCTCCTCACCCTCTGCAAATAACCTCCCCCCAGAACTCCAGCATCCCCGGCTGCCGTGGTCTGCAGCCCTCTGCTGCCATCGACACGAGGGGGAATGGGAAATGCAACTAGGGGGCAACCTGGAGATGGGTCTCCACGGACCCAGGAACCTGCGTTGCACCAAGCCTCCGGCACGCGGGGATGTGGGAGTATTCTCCCAGCTTAGGACAACTACAGCCAAAGCAGGTGAAGAAGCAGGAGGACAACAGTCCTTGGAAAACATCCTATTTTCAAGACCGTTGGACACTAAAGACAAGCAACTCAACTTCTCAATGTCTTAGAGACC
>NW_010107702.1:0-3756 GCF_000699245.1 Pterocles gutturalis | reverse complement strand
GGCAGTGCAGCCACGCACGGGCACAGGGCATCCCTGCTGCAGACAGGGGCACAAAGCAGTTCTGGCTGCCAGGAGGTGCCACTCCTTCTCCTGTCTGCTCTCCTAGGACATTCCTGCCCACAGCACAGGAGGAGGTTTGTCCCTGGGAGGCCACTGGCCCAGCCCTGGGGAGCAGGGCCTGTCAGCCCCACATCCTCAGGGGGGCTGGGCCTCCTACAGCCCCTCAGCCCTCACAGCGCTCTTACAAGAGACTCTCCTCCCTCAGGAAGGGTCACAGGCTTCTCCCTCCTTTACACCATAGTGGAGTTACAGGGTAAGAAAAGCTTTGCCTTCAGAAGAACAACATTTCCTCACACAAATGCCCAGGTACAGAGCCCTCAGGTACCACCTGGATGGCCAATGCGGTTTACCTTGCCAGTTTTACCTGGCACCAGAGTGGAGAAGCACTGGGCCTGATGTAAGTTCCTGGCAGAAAAAGGGGGATTATTTCCCAGACTGCTCCAACTTCTAAAATCCTTGCAGTCGCCTGACCATTATCCAGAGTCTGACTTCCTGCTCAAAACTCTGATTTGAGATCGCAGAAAGTAAAGTGTTCAATTTATTTCAGCAAAATCTGCTCTGCCAAGTGGCTAAATTGTGATAATTCATACAATAAGTTTTCCAGTTGATAACTGAGCAGACCAGTTGGAAGGAGTCCAAAGTCATTCTGCAGGAGTGATCAGCTCTAGAAAGCTTGGACTGCAAGGACAGATTGGAAAAACTAAGGGCTGTTTAGTCTAGAGGTAAGAAAAGTGACAGAAGACATAACAGTCTTTACATACATGAAAGACTGCTGCACAGAGGAAGGGAATCTGTTTTCCATGTCTGTTGTGGAAAAGACAGGAAGTTGCAGGCAGGAATATTTGAGTTAGATGTTAGAGAAGAAACTGACGTAGTTCAACACTGAAGCACATTGCCAGGGGGGATGTTCTGGAATCTCCATCATCTGGAATTTAAAAGAGGGTTACACAAACTTCTGCCGGAAGGGACACAGGTGTGGTGGGTTCCAACACAGGCCTGGGGCACATTGCTACATCAGGTTCTTGCTCAAGGCCTTTCCTAGCCCTGCTATTCAGAGGCTTTTGTTGATTGTGTCCTCATACTTCATGACTATGACACAAACCCAAATGTTTTGCTAGCAGAGGTTATTTATTATTCTTTACTCAGACTCCAGGAAGAAAGTAACTACTGGAACAACCAACAAAAAGCAAGATAATGTGTTGTAGTTTTTCCAGTATTTACAGGTTTCTTTCTTTTCTAGGTATTAATTATCCACCTTTGTTTTGGAATCTCTGCTACCACTACCAGTTACAGTGAGTATTAGTTACGATATTAACAAGTATATCAATAACACTAATGACAATATTGACTGTTTCATCCTACAGTAACATAAGTTTCAGTCTGCCATCAAAGTGTGTGCAAGACAGAAGTTCCATTAGTACCTATGTTTAAACTCCAGTTTGATGCTCCACTTTCCTGACACAGGCTTCCGACAGCCAGCTTCTAGTTTCTTATATTCTTTCTTGAAAAATATTTTTAGAGAACCCTGAAGCAAGTCATTTCATCTTTAAGGACAGCAATTTAAGATGTCTGGCTTTGACAAGAGCACTTACTACCCTTTTAAATGAAGTTTAGGATTCATAACACAACTTTACATTATTATGCAGCAAGCAGCAACAGTTAACAGCACTCCATAGCATTCCACATACCAGCTATTCCAGAACTGACCGGGGCTTATTGACTATCAATTGCAAACAATAACTTTGAGGCACTACCAATCACATTCCTTGTAAATCAAGGCATCACATATGCTTGACCTAGAGAATTTAAATGATTTCACCAAAAAAAGTTCAGCTATGTTTGAAACAGACTGCAGTTTGTCAAGAGGACATAAACAACACTTGCAGAATTCATTCTTACAGCTTCAGATTGCTACGTCACATGTCAGTTTCAGTAGCAAAATGCACATCTATACTCATTGATACAGAAAGAAGCTTGTTTTATCTTTCTGCTGTGCTACTGTAGCTGCTTTGACCTTCCTCAGGCTCTGAATACAACCAACGGATATGCTTATCCACAATTTCAAGTGTCTTTGGCCTACTTCCAATTACCACTGTTTAAGTAGTAAGAAAAAAGTTGAAACACAAGCAAACTTCATTGTTGCTGAAGCTTTAAGTCTCTCTACCAGTGATTAATAAGAGCCAACAGTTAATACTGTTGGGACATTATGTGGTGACATTCCATCCTATAAGAGTTCCAGGTTATTTAAAGGCTGTATATATAAAGGCCACGATACCCTCAAAGTAGCTTGTTCCAAGTCATCTGAGACATTTGCAGTTCGGCAGCTCAGATACAAAACACTCAACAACATTAGGCCTTCAGTCTAGTCCTTTCAGAAAGCAGTATGTACCATGTATCATTTCCCATGGGCTGTAAAGTTAACCACGTCTAAGACCTAGTTACTTAAAACATCAGTCCAGAGGATTGTATACCTGCCAAGCCTAAAGCTTTATAAACAAAGCCACAGAATTACACAAACACAGAGAGCAGCAGAAAAGTTTTAGAACTGGCATTACCCCTCTCCTCACTGCCCACTCAACTGGCTATTTAGATTTATGAAACAGATCTATGAGCCAAAATCCAGCATGAATGAGACAAGTCCAAGACCTTCTAAGCAAAACAGAAGCTTAGAATAAAAGTTTTATTCCCCAGTAGAACAGCTACTTGGGTCCTACTGAGCCTATGAAGGGGTAGTATTTTCTCCATACAAGTGTTGAAAGAAAAAGCTAGTGCCCAAAATTGCTATGATACAAGTTTAAAACAAGACTTAGGGGGCCTGTGGGCACCCAAGTTATTGCAAGTCTGTAACTGATTTAGCAGTACAAGGGGGCATTAAAGTAACTATCAATACTAGCACTCTGCATATGTCCATAAGGGAAGCTTGGTGGGATTGGACACTTGCTCCTCCCCCCATCACTACCCACCTTCTTCCCTGCTTCAGGAGGCTTTGATTGCACTTACATTGGGCCACCCCTTTGTTCCAGGCTTGGCAAGACTACAGAAGATGATTCCAGGCTCAACATATACAGCTTGCAAGAAAGTCAAGCCTGAAACAGCAGGCAGTTCATCCCAGTAGCATGTAAATCACAGCCTAAAAGCCACTAGGACAACTTCAGCACAGTACCAGCCCAGCCCAGATAACCTATACTGCTTGTAGGACTGGCTTCTGCATATTCCCCTCTAGGCACTATCTGAGATAAAAAGCCCCCAAAAAAGATGTGAGCTGACTCCATACTGAGACTCCCTCCCCTACCCCTTAACTTTCTAGGTGCTCCACAGCATAGCAGCTTCTTGAGTGCTTGTAAACAAGGTGGTGTGGTGCTATTCATGCACTACTGCCCCCAAAAAGCCACCCAGCACCCCAAGTTCTGGGAGAGCCCTGTGCCCATCACAGGAAGGTGCTGAAGTGTCCCAGCAGCACTACAGCAGGAGGCACTCACCCCGGTGTCCCTACAGCACATCCTCAGTACAGATACGAGGCTTTCTCGTCACACAATGCACTCCAGCCTCCCAGGGCCATACCTTTGGAGTGTCACCATTGCCATGACCCAGACACCCCAGACCACTGCACCCTCCCCCCCGACACACAGCTGCTGGCAAGCACCAGCCCCTTCCCCGCACCTAGGGTGGTTCCCAGCAGAGAGGCCTGCCCGGGGC
>NW_010107701.1:1592-2391 GCF_000699245.1 Pterocles gutturalis | reverse complement strand
GGCAGATATTCAAGGTGAAATAAAACAATAACAATTTATTTTCTCAGAGTCAAGTGCAGCCATGTCTCAAACAGAGGGGAAGGTGCTATGTCCCTATTCCTTCTCTTTTGTTTTTGTTTTTGGGGTTTTTTTTCCCCTCTCTCATTTCCTCTGGCAAAATTATTTCTGCACTAACGAGATCAGCGCGCAGAGCGAACACCAACCCGCCCCGAGCCAGGGGACAGCTCCCAAAAGCCGCCCCCGTCCGCTCTCATTAACAAACACAGACCCTTCCTCCCCTCCCTTTAAAACCAAAAAGCCAGAGGACCAAAATAAAGAGACCAAGGCTAAAATCAAACCACTGACGAGTTATTTTAAAAGATGGAGAATGGCCATTAAGGTCACCTGGGACCGCAGACACGAACAGGGGACAATCCACCCGTGCGTCGACCCGCTGGCGGGGTTCCCCCCTTCTTAGTTTTCTTCCCGGTGTTGCTGCATGGGAAAAAGCCAGCTCCCGCCGCCTGCTTTTGTGCTAATTATATCAGCCAGCCCCCACCTCCCTGTCTCACCGAGTTTTTCCTCCTACAAAACTACTGGGACATAAAAATAAAGTTATAAAAAAAAAATAAATGCAGGAGTTATTAAAAGGCAGGTGGGACGAGGGGCAGGGGTGGCACCAGGGGAGTGGGTCTGAGCATGGGAACGTCTGCTCCGAGAAACCGCCCTGGAGGGATCCAGAGGGACCTGGACAGGCTGGGACCCTGCAAACCTCACGGAGTTCAACGCAGCCAACTGCAGGGTCCTGAACCTGGGTCGG
>NW_010107701.1:0-1566 GCF_000699245.1 Pterocles gutturalis | reverse complement strand
AGGGGAATGGATGGAGAGCAGCCCTGAGGAGAAGGTCTTGGGGGTGCTGGGGGATGAGAAGCTGAACATTCCCCGGCAACGTGCGCTGGCAGCCCAGAAACCCCCCGTGTCCTGGGGGCATCAATAAAGAGCTGGGGAAATAAAAAAAATTAAAAAAAAAAAAAAATCAGTTTCAATGTGGGAAAGACCCATCCGTCATCTGTAGGTGAAAGAGGGGGAAAAAAAGAAAACCCCAAACCAAAACAAGAAAGCAAGAGAGAGGGATGCAAAGGTGGAGGCGGGTGGCCGGCCGCCAGCATCCGTTTTAAATCCTCCGCTCCTTGAAACTGGCTGATCTCCAATAAAAACTCATTTTAATCCAAGACCACGAGACTCCTTTGGAAAGTGCTCCCTGGAGAGGCCCCGGTGCTGTGAAATACTCTTCAGCCACCGACGTGCTGCGGGGGGACGAGAGGGGTGACAATGCTGCAGGAGCCTCCTGCAAAGCTCCCCATGGATACCGGGGTGAAACTGCACAAAATCGGGGTCCCTGCACCCAAATCAGTGTCCACCTGCACCTCTGCAGCCCCGCTGGCTGCCAGTAAAGGGACAGGGGGTTATTAGGGGAGCACCCAGTTAGGGGACGAGCATCCCTTGGGTGTGACATCCATCAGCTCGGGGACGGGCGCTCTGCCCACGGCTGGACCCCACAATGCTCCGTGCTCACAGCTCAGCCTCAGAGCATCCCACCTGCGACCGTCGCATCCACTTCCCCATCAAACTCTGGAACTCATTTCTTAAACTCCTTGTATTCATTTCAACCCATCACTAACCCACGATTATTTCCTCGAGGTGATTTCCCCCCCATTCCACACGACCCCTTCAGCCCCCTGCAAGTCCCCAGGCTTTCAACTCGGGGCAGTTTGCTGCAGATTTTAAATCACAGCTGAAAACCCAGCAGAAAATCCAACTAATTACCAGTTTAAGACCCTCCATCACGAGGCACCGCAGTCCCCAGCTCTGCTTCCCCAGGAAACCCCCCCCCCAGGACACACACAAATGAGGATAGCGCCCTTAGAGCAATTATTTGGAAAATCATCAAGGGAGGAGCGGGGATCTGTCGGCAAACCTACAGCCAGGAGAAGGGTTGGTCTGTGCCTGCCCGGTGCCCAGGACATGCCAGCGGGGATGGGAATGGGGGGGGAAAGGGAAGGGAAAGGAACGGAAGGGTTAGCGGAGGGGAAACGTCAAATGAAGCCCTGGCATGAACAAGGCACGAGATAAGCATCTGGAGGCGGACTGACGGAGCAGCACAGAGTTATCTATAAAGCCGTTAATATTTTCAGAACAAAAGCCATTTTTACTATGGAGCTCTAACCCAGCTCTCCTCTGCCCATCCAGCGTGGGACCGGACCCCGGGCTGGGCAGGAGGAGCTGGGGCAGCAGGACCCCGCTGGGCTGCAGCTGATGGTCCCCAAAACTGGGAGCATCCCAACCCCAGGGCATCCCGCAGAGCCAACGGGTACAGGGACAGCTCGAGGGGGTGACACTGGGACACGGGCCAGAGCTGGGAGCCAGCAGAGCCCT